>NC_069720.1:11053034-11253034 GCF_027358585.1 Pangasianodon hypophthalmus
TATAACACTGGGACTGGAGATGTGCCCTGGTTAAGAAAGTTCATGCTTCTTTCTTTCTTTGTTTTTCACTGTTTCTTTCTTTCAATCTGATTTGTTTTCCTCTTTGTTTCTTTCTTTCTTTCCTGTTTTCCTCATGTTTTGTTTTTTCTTTCTTTCTCATCATTCAGCAAGAAATCACCATTTTTCTCAGATTTAGAGAATGTTGTTGTTGTTCTTCATTCGACTGCTCCCATTAGGGGTCACCACAGTGAATCACTGGTCCATGTATTTGATCTGGAACAGTTTTTATGCCAGATGCCCTTCCTGATGCAACCCTCCCCAATTTTATCCAGGCTTGGGACTGGCGCTGAGAGCGCACTGTTGCACACACCCCAAGTGGCTGGGGTTGGTTCCCTGGCTGGGAAACGAACTCGGGCTGCAGCAGTGAGAGCGCTGTGGCCTTACCATTAGTCCGCCAACATATTACAAATAATTTATTACTATATTCATTATCTTTTCCTTTTTCGTTTTGATAATTTATAATTAATTCAGTTATTAATAGTTTTATTAATAATTATTCTGAAATGCCCCCCTGAGGACTGGAGTTTATTACCTCCTCACTGAACAATTCCTCTCAGCATTCCTCAAAGCTAGTCACTTGGATGGTTTCCCCTTTACACACCTTGAGTGTGTGCATTTCACCTGGGAAATTAAATGCTGTAAACTTTATTACTCACTTAATGTACATTAATGGACCATAAAGACAGATTTCACAATCTCAGTGGGTCCAGTTGCATCTTCTTTTAGGAGAAATACACCAGTACAGAAGACTGTTTCTTTACCTTCTTTATTTCTTTCCAAATTCTTTCTTTCTTTCTTTCTTTCTTTCTTGTGATTATCCGTCTTTATTTATTTATACAGCATGTACTATATATAGAATAGCTTAAATTTGCTATAGCACACGCACACACGCACACACACACACACATACACAGTTGTTTTACCTGTAGCTGTTTTCCTTCCTCTGTAAACATCTCTAAATTAAGCGCTGTGTCACATTCCCATTTCTTCCCAACAATTTCCCCATTTTTTCCGCCAGTTTTCTTTCACATTGCACTATAAACAAGCGTGAGAAGCGTTCAGCTCCGACTCGTTAAGTAAACGAGGGTTCTGCTCTCCTCTTAACGGGCTGGAACAGAAGGATAATTACCGAACAGCATCAAAGTGACAGTGTAGGATGGAGGCGGTCTGTGCTCTTAATGGCTGTTTAAAACACTTTTTATCAAAAACGGCACACACACTGCATGCTTGTTTCTTCTCATTTAACACCCAGTAGTTTCTGGTGCACATTTAGGATTCCATCTTCTGCAGAACAAAAGCTCGAAGGCAATAAAGCTATTGTATTTATCCATCTGGATTCATCCACAGAAAGGAGTGGACTCCAAAAGTCTTAGCTGTTTATATTTAATATAACATTTTTCAAATAATATTTCTCCATCTCAGTCATGACTCATGTCCAACTCCATTCTGACTCCTTTGGCACCCCAAGTCACCGACCTAAAGCTTGCCTTGAATTGTGGATCTGTTTCTATTCGTATTGTTGGACCTGACACTATTCACCATGACATCTTAACAGACAGACTTGTAAACACTCGTCTAGCTTTAGTTTTTATTTGACAGAACATGTTTGCATTAATGGAGATTCCTCAGAACCTAAAAAAGTAAAATGTGGTGTCCCACAAGGTTTTGGTTTTGGTCTGCTGTTGTTTTGACTTAAACTCAGCTTTTTGGACATCAAATTCACAAACATAATGTTGGATTTCACTTCTGGGCATGGTGAGAGTGGTTAGCACATTTGCCTTGCACCTTCGGGGTTGGGGGTTCCATTCCCTCCTCTGCCCTGTTTGTGTGGAGTTTGCATGTTCTTCCTGTGTTTCAGGGGTTTCCTCTGGGTACTCTGCTTTCCTCCCCAGTCCAGTTGTATGCTGATTGGCATCTCTAAATTGTTTGTAGTGTGTGTGTGCGATTGTGCCCTGTGATGGATTGGCACTCTGTTCAGGTGTCCCCTGGGATAGGCTCCACCCTGTGTAGGATGAAAGGTACAGAAAATGAATGGATGGATTTCACTTCTATGATAGTTATATAATAATTTAATTATTATTGTTCATTTACTATGAGTGTATAGTGTAAGAACATGCATAGTGCACATTTTGAGTCTTAGCCATAGTGCACAATTTATTTTCTCACTTTTCCTTGCAAAGCGTGTGTAAAGCTGACATTCTGAGCCATAGTAGCAGATAGTTCCTTGTTCTATCTTTACAGTTTTCTAGTTCTAGTCATGCTTGGTTTTGACCCTAACCTACCACTCTGGACTCTGATTACTTTTACCTTTAATTCTGGAAAAAATAGCAAATAAACACATGCATCTGAACTCCTCCAGTTATTACAGAGAGTCAATATTAAGTGTTATTTGTTAACAGGTGTCACGTCATTACTTCCTCGCAATGTGCCCACCTTGGACTTCATTTCCCATCAGCCTCACAGATTACAGTCAAATCACATGACCCTGTCACATGCCATTGCTTTTCTGATTACACTCACCAGTTCTGTGTTTCCCCTTGATTAGTGTTTCTAATTAAGTCCTGATGTTTCTTTGCTTGTTTATTAAGTCTCTCTTGTGTGCTTCATGCTGTGTTCTCTATGTTGGTGTTTTGCTCGTTTTGTGAATGTTGCTTTGACTTTGTTAGTTTTGTTTTCCTGTTATAAAATAAAAGGTCTGTACTTGCATCTGTTTCTGCAGCCTAATCTGACAACAGGTGAGCATGTACACAAAGCACTGAGGTTTTTAGCATAGTGTGTGTATGTTCTGTCCCAAACCACAGGTTTTTTAAGGGTTTTTGAGATTTGAACTGATAATAAATAGAAAATATAAATGCTGGATGTGATACATAGAATGTTTAAAGAGTGCTTTCACACTTATTAGTCCATTTGTCAAGTCTTAATAAGAGTGAAATTAATTCTATTGCTTCTTTTGATGCTTTGTGCTATTAGGTTTGTTTTAACTCTGCACATAATTAAACAAACCGTAAAGCAAAAAGAAATGTCTGAAGGGGTGTGTAGGACTGAAACCATCTTCAAAAAAACTCTTTCATTCATAGGTAAGAAATACAAAGGTGAAAAAACTTGAATAAAGCTTTACCAAGTGTGTGTAGAAATCATAAAAATTACCTGATCACTGATTGTAAATAAATGATTATAATTACATACATAACTAGTTTAAAATGTTTTGTCATATCCAGAGTTGTTCTCCAGATCTCCAGAACACATGGCATCTCGAGGCTCAGTTCAGCTGTTCGCAAAAAATCTACAAAAAATTCTGCAACCCAAAACACATGGCGTGTTTGATTCATTTCTTAGTCGAGTCGATTCAGAGTCAAATCACTTTTTCACTTGAGTTCCCTCAGAAAGTGGAACGAGACCACCTCCCTCAGATGCTCTCTGAGCCGAATGTGATCTCTGTGTTCTCACCTGACTAAAGAACCACACTGAGGAGGAGAACACACCAGGGTTCTGTTCATACTGACTAAACACTGTGTATGTGAAGATTCTTTAAAGGTTTTTAGCCAACTGTTATTCGTTAGAATGAAACTTATCCAACATCAGCATTTAGGACACAGCCGTACTCTCTCTTTAGGGAACTTACTGCATGCTGCAGGAATGTAAGCTCTCGTTCCTGATGTTGTTAGATTGGTAGATAAATAATATTGATCTCAACGGAACGCTGAATTTCGCTGCTCCACAGGATGCACGGTTCAGCACGTTCATAGTCGTTTGAGTTCCTTAAGGGCAACAAATCTCAACCGCATACAACAGGTTTATGATTGATTTTAGATGTGTGCTATGCAGGTTTAAAATATAGATCTATTTTTTTCCACATCTTCATGTAGGAACTGAGGCTAAGCTAGTGCAAGTACCTGAAAACTTATCGATTTTGGAATTTAAAAATAAATTTAAATTGACCAGATGCATTTCAGTCTTTGAATATTTACTAAAATATTTACCATTCATTTGGGAAAAAATGGTCATCATTTCGAGTTCTTTGGACAGTTAAGGGTTCTAGTTGTACTCCACTGTTGTAGGGTTTTCTACAGAACCTTTAATAGTTGCCCAAAGGGACAAACAAAAAAAAAACCCTTTTGGGGAGCTAGATTTAACCCTTTTTTTTCTCTAAAAGTGTTCCAGTTTAATGATAAGTCAACTAATTTCACTGTTTGAATACTGATGGATTTTCCTAATATTTAAATATTCAAGGATAAAATTCGCACTGGAATATTCTACCTTTAGTGGTGTATTATAGGTCTATTAAAACTTATAAAACATTTCCTAAAGTTTATGGCTGAATGATTTGTATCACTTGATTTATGAAATACCACCAGAGATGATGTTCTTTCGATTTTCCAGCTCACTAGCAAGACTGACAAAAAAACTTGCCAGAAAGCGATCGACCCACAGTAAAACAAATAAATCATTAATGTTTTACCTTTTCTGTTGTTCATGTTGATTCACAGATTAATAATGTTACATGGATCCTGTTATGGTTAAGAAAACAATAAAATCCAGTTCAATAGTATTGTATTACAGGGAACATTATTGTTGATAATTAAATAAAACTAATTTGAAACTTTAAATTTAATCATAAAATGATAGAAAAATTTAGTCTTCTCATTATTTTCTTTACTTAAGAAAATATGAAATTTTTTTTATCTTCTTTTATCTTTTGTAAAATTATACCACAGTGCTGTTGAATTGTGGATTGTGATTGTGTCAGAAGGTGTTGATTATTTTTCTATACCAGCAGCTCTGACAGTAGTGCAACTGTAAATCACAGGTTTATATTAATGCACTCATTCTAATACAGTATCATTTCTACAGTAACAGCTCATTCACAGGGATACTCCACATAAACGGATTAAAAATGTGTGTAATCATTGATATGGTGAGATTTTCTGTAAAGAGATGTTTATTTAACATTTATGGAAGGAGTCTCCAGTGTCTGTGCTTTGTAATATTCTAAAAGCTGTAGCTTTAAGTTTTCCGACATCTTCAGGACAGAGGGGTTTACACTTGGTAACTTTCTTGGTAACAAGACAAGCTGTGTTTTTTTTTTTTTGTCTTATTAACTTTAAGAGAGAGAAACAAGTGAGACTGGTGAGGGAACGACTGTTTATAGCTGCTATAACGTAAGTGAGAACAGGAACTAACTTGTTTCACTAACGTTCCACAATATTAAATGAACTGTAAATGAATTTAAAAAAAAGTATAGTGTTTTGTTCTATAATAAATTAAAAATTCTAACTGATTATTGGTAAATGGCTGTGGTATAAGAGGAGTAAAACACTTGAAGTCATGCTGTTATAGGAAAATAATCAACTTCAGGGTGGTAACAGTAACTCTGCGTCATCACACCACCCTGTCACTCAGTATTTTGCTGTAACACGCACACACACACGCACACACACAGTGTAGCGCTAACAGTGTAAGCAGTATAATATTATAGACTAATTAATATTTGAATGCATTTTAATGCTAAATGAAGTTGTTAAATTTCGGCTGCTCCCGTTAGGGGTCGCCACAGTGGATCATTGGTCCGCATGTTTGATTTGGCACAGTTTTTACACCAGATGCCCTTCCTGATGCAATCCTCCCCAGTTTTATCAGGGCTTGGAACCGTCGTGTGCAACTACAGTGGCGGGGGTCAGTTCCCTGGCCAGGAATCGAGCCCAGGCTGCAGCAGTGAGAGCACCAAGGCCTAACCGCTAGTCCTCCAGGGACAGCTAATGCTAAATAAAGTAATTGCATGTAAGCAGTATGTGTAATTAGTAGTGTCTGACTGTGTTAACATTTTAATTCAGTTTTATTAAATACACTTGAACATCTTCTGTGTGATAGAAATTATAAAATATTTTAAACCTGATTTTTCATGAATTTATTTTCTGCAGACATTCTTTCCCCATATCTGTGTGTGTGGGATGTGTATTAAGCAAACGGCTGCAGGATTTGTGATCCGCCGCTGCACTAAAGATAAATTGGCGCTCGGTTAGGAGAAGTGCACCCTAGGCACCTTTTCCTACACTCGTTCTTCAGACTCGGATTGAATCGATACACGCCGTAATTCACTCACTCCGTTTGGGTTAATGGAGTCGCTCTGATGTCAAATGGAAAGGATGTGAAGACAGTGAGGCAGATAAGCGGGGAAAAAATTGAAATCCTGCCGAAATAGAGCTGAGCACAGACCCATCTTGAGTTAAAGCTGTAAATGAGCATGCAGCTGCCTTAAAACCTCATTTTCATTTCCTCAATATGAACTGAAGCTGATTCAAAAACGTTCTGCTGTTCAGCGATAACGAAAACAATCTGACCAGATTCTCCATTGTTTCAGCATTGTTCTCATTTCATCTGTTCTCTTCTGTTCTGTTTAATGCTGTACAGAAAGTTTTGTGTAAATAACTTTGGTCAAAATAAGTTGTTGATTATTATTATTATTAGTAGTAGTAGTAATAGTAGCAGTAGTATAATTGAAGCCAAATGTTTACATACCAATATTTACATACACCCAGGCTAATTCAAACTCAGATTTTTCACAACTCTACACACTTCATGTTACCATACATTTCCTGTGTCAAATCAATTAGAGTATCTGCTTTATTTTACATTTACATTTTATGGCATTTGGCAGACGCCCTTATCCAGAGCGACTTACAATTATCTCATTTATACAACAGAGCAGTTGAGGGTTAAGGGCCTTGCTCAAGGGCCCACAGTGGCAGCCTGGTGGTGCTGGGATTCGAACTCTCAACCTTCCGATCAGGAGTCCAATGTCTTAACCACTGAGCTACCACTTACCATCTATTTCCATAAGAGACCATTTCAGAATAATAACTAAGAGACAGATTTATTTCAGATTTTATTCACTATATCAGATTTTCAGTGTAGCCTTCCACAAGCTTCAATACAATACAATATGCCATCTATTTTCTGAAGTGCACCAGTCACTTTTCCAGCAAAACACCCCCACAACGTGATGCTGCCACCCCCATGCTTCACAGTTGGGATGATGTTCTTCAGATTAAAAACCTCACCCCTTTTCCTCCATCACATAGCAGTGATCATTATGGCCATTTTTCAATTTTTTGTTTCATCTGACCAGAGAACACTGCTCTAAAAGGCTGGTGAGCACCTGCAAACCTCAGTCTGATTTTTTTATGTCTTGGAGTAGGAGCTCCTTCCTTATGCAACAGCCTTTCAGGCCAGGCCAATGTAGGAATCTGTTAATGGTGGACGTACACATTTGGTACCTGATGCCTCCTGCAATAGGTCCTTTTGTTGTTGATGTCATGGGGTTCAGTTGAACCCTTCTGTCTAAAGTTCATTTATCTCAGGGATTAATTTGTGTCTCTTGGCTGTGTGCTCCCAAGATTTTTAATATTTCCAAACAGTTGTTTGTACAGATGCTTGTGGTACTTTCAGTTGTTTGGAAATTGCTCCAAAGGAGGAAGAGAACTTGTGGAGGTCCACACTTATTTTTAATGTGGTCTTGAGTTACTTGGATTTTCCCATGGCATCAAGGGCAAAAGGCAGTGGCTCTAAAGATAGGCTTTTAAATACAGCCCAGGTGCACTCCCAATTAACTCCTGAAAGCTGAAATAAATCTGACTCTAATCATTTTAATATGACTGCTGATGTGAGCAAAGTAGATGCCCTAAATAAATGCCTAATTAAGTGTTTGATAACATGAAATATGTGGAGTTGTGAAAAACTGAGATTATGAATATCTTTACCATACTGTGAGGAATTAAATCATTTCTTATTAGGAGATATAAAATACATATTTAGTTTGTTTGAAATATGATATGATGTGTGTGACTGTGTATATGACTGAGTGCTGGAAGTACAGTTTATTAATAAAGGAAGTGAATGCCCGTAAAAGTGCTTGAGTGTTTAAGGGTTAAAGTATTAAAGTGAAGGAAAGTGAGAGGGTAACAGCCTCCATCCATCACCTCACTCTGAGCTCGGCTGTAATCGGCCTTCCTGAAGAAACACAAGCTCAATTGAAAACATGAGCAGCATCTCAAATCACACATCGTGCTCCCTACAGTGTTCACTTCCTCCCTACAATCTCACATGCCCTGCAGAGACACTCACTGTCCCATTCACATGTCCAAGTCCATGACCAAGTTTATCACTTGGTCAAAACAATCTATGAATGAAATTTTCATTTCTCCACATGGTGTGTATTGGCTGAGAGCAACAGAGACAAGCACACACACACACACACACACACACATATATACACACAATAACACATAAGACACTGACGAGGTCACAATGTCATTTTATCTGTCTGTCTGTATATGATTATGCCTGCCTCTCTGACTGTGTGTGTGTGTGTGTGTGTGTGTGTGTGTGTGCTGTCTGTCAGTCTGTTCTTCTGTCTGTCTGCCCATCTATCCCACTGTCTGTCTATCTACTCGTCTGTGTGTCTGACTCTTTGCATGTATTTCTGATTATTTGTGTGTGTGTGTTTGTCTGGTTGTGTGAGTGTGTATACCTGTCTGCTTACTTAACTGCGTCTCTGACTGGCTGTATCTGTCTGTCTGTCTGTCTTACTGTCTGTCTGCAAACTATCTGTCTCTGTCTGACTGTCTGTCTGCATGTCTGTTTATGTGTCTGCTCGTCTATGTGTGTCTGACTCTTTTCATGTATTTCTGATTATTTGTGTGTGTTTGTCTGGCTGTGTGAGTGTGTATACCTGTCTACTTACTTAACTGTCTCCATCTCTGACTGTCTGTATCTGTCTGTCTCTCTCTCTGTCTGTCTGTCTGTCAACTATCTGTCTCTGTCTGACTGTCTGTCTGCATGTCTGTTTATCTGCCTCTCTGTCTGTGTGTCTGGTTGTTTATGTCTGTCTATCTGTCTGTCCATCCACTTGTCTAGCTATTTTTCTGTCTGTCTGTCTGTGTAGTTCTCTATCAGAACTCTTTGTTATTGATATCTCACACAGTTAGCCCCTCATTGCATCAGTGCATGGTCCAAACAAAAGAGTACGGCATGTTGTTGTTGGTGTGTGTGTGTGTGTGTGTGTGTGTGAAATGGGGACAGTGCTACATTCCCTTCAGCTGAACGTGTGGTTTTATTTAACAGAGCCTGTACCCGTATGGTAATAGATGGAGATTAGATTGAAAGTGAATTCCCCATTTAATAGCGTGCAGAGGAGAGCTGTAAACAAGGCAGAACCAATCTGGTTTTTTTCCTTACTCTCACTCTGTCCTTCCTTTTTATGGCAGAGTCCAGAGAGAGGAGGAAGAGGAGGAGAAGGAGGAGGAGTGAGAGGAAGAGAGGAAGTGAGAGGAATACTGATTGTCCCGTGACACGCAGGTGAGAGAACAGAGGAAAAGAGCTGAATTCCTAATGTAGCTTTGGGCTAGCCAGGTTAACAAAGGCTTTACTGTGATTAATAATTACACCATACAGCCTGACAGATGTGCGTGTGTGTGTGTGTGTGTGTATGTGTGTGTGCGTGTGTGTGTGCCCTGTCATTTACCTAAAACACAGATCAGGCAGTTACATATGTGATCTATCTCTCAAATAAAACTCTCTAAAAGGAAATTAACCTGTTGCTGTGATTTATAGCAGTATAGCTGTAACATTGATTTTAAAACATTCTGTCTGTCTGTTCTGATGGAAATGGAACAATTCCTCCATAAACTCGGCACTTATCCAGGAGAGAGTGGGAATGAGAGATGGAGCAGCAGCACACTTCCATTTTAATCTGTTTTGGCAACTCTGGCATCGATTATCAGTTATAAGGAGGTGAATTTACATTTCCGGCGATTTTTATTTGTTTTGACAGGGATATTAAACATTAATGTTTAATAATCAATTGAATACGCCTAGTTTGAGCGATAACGTATTCCTGCACAGACTACCACGCCCACTCTTAGCCATGCCCCCTCTTGGCCAAGCTGAATGATTTCTGGTTCAAGGAATCGAGGCGGCATCAGTGTGAATATTCAGAAGCACTGATATACCAAAAATTCCATTTAAATTGCTCCAGGTTTGCATAAAATCTCAGGTAACTCTGTTTCTCGGGTGTGTGAGATTGCTTAGAACTTTAACACTGAAAATTGAACACCTTTTTGTGTTATTTGTTTGAACACAGCCCTGATATTTACGTTTACAGGTGTTAAATCTTTTATTATTCTGCGCCAAAGTGAATATTTTGGAAGATGTGTTCAGGCTACAATCCATGAAACGTCATGTTGAAGAGTTGGGGAAATTGGGTAATAGAGTATGATCCACACACACACACACACACATGTATACACTATCATATCTGTGAGAACTTGTATAACATGTTAGTGTTCTTCGAGCTTTGATTATTTGACAGAAGATGATGGTATTGAGGCAGGTCATGCTCCACTGTGCACCTTTATAACACACACATGCACATTCCCAACATAGCTGCCTTTACACACTCCACCTCTTTGATCTTTTATCATGTCCAAAATGTCAAGATCTTTTAAGATCTTGCCAATTTTTTTTTTTAGGTGTTATCCTAAAAAAAGAGTCGCAAAGAGTCGGTGTGGCTGCTGGTTTTCGTTCCAACCACAACCTGATTGGCTGGAACAAGAACCAGCAGCCACACCAACTCTTTGCGGATAATGGATGACACCATTATGCACCATTGTGGATAAGATCGGACATCCACTGCACTCTGCTGTTGATTGTTCCTCCCCATTGTGATGATCCGCATGAGGCCTGGCCTTCAATCTCCATCTGTCTCGTCACTAAATCTAACTTTAGACGTCCTTAAACATGATTATGATTCATGTCAGGCTTCATTATGGCATCTAAAGGTCAGCGTTTTCTTAACAAAGCGACCCTAATGAGCCTGTAGGTCACTGACACACACACTTCTACACACACTTCTACACACACCCAGCTTGCAAGTTTCAAATGTGGCTCATGCCCTGAAGGTGTGTGTGTGTGTGATCGGGACGGATATGCTTGGGTCCGATGGTCTGAGTGTGCTTGTTCTAATACAATATTGTTTCTATAGTAACAGCTCATTCACAGGGACTTGTACAGTGGGTGCTCCGCATAAACGGATTTTAAAAATCGTTGATATAGTAAAGTTTTCTGTATGGAGATGTTAATAAAAATAAACATGGAAGGATGGAAGGAGTCTCCAGTGTCAGTGTAAACATGCAGGACATCACCTGCTCCTCCAACACAGAGAGAGAGAGAGAGAGAGAGAGAGAGAGAGACTGAGACACAGAGCGTAATAGAGAGAGAGAGAGTGAGAAAGAGAGAATGAGAGAGAGAGAGAGAGATGTTCTCCCTTGTTCTTCTCCTTTAGCTCTAAATCACTGTTTACAGCCTTTCAGCTGAGATAGAAAAGAATCCATCAGTTCACAGTTCTGTACCTGCTTCACATATAAACACCTCTCTGTCTCTGGTCCTTATCTCTCCCTCTCTCTCTCTCTCTCTCTCTCTCTCTCTCCCCTTTATCTCCTGCAGAGTTTCAGGTCATGCGTTCACGGCCTCAGCAAGGACATCTCAGGAGGAATGTCCTCTTTCAGATATTCATTCACTTGTAAAAACTCACTCTCTGGCTCAGGATCTTTCTTTTTTCTTTCCCTCTTCCCACTCTCTTTCTTTCATGTTCCTTTCTGAAAAAGTCTCTCTTTCCTTCTCTCTCTTTCGTTGTCTTTCCTCTCTTATCAGTTTAATTCACTTCAGCAATGTTTCATTGGCAAATATTATTCTTAATAATATTTTTAATTGAGATGTCTATTTTTTTATTTTTTGTCTAGATTTCACAAAAAGTGTCCCTTCCTTTTTTTTTTTTTTTAGTATATATCACCACACAGCTTGGGGTCCTTTGTGCTCATCAAAAAACAGATACAGAAAAAAGGAAGCTTTTTTCTTTTTCCATTTTATTCCTTACAGAAAATATAGATTGTTTCATGTAAAACATGCTTTCAAATCATAAAGTCTTGACTTTTAGTAATTCTCCAGTTTGAACACAATAACAGGAAATATGAAAAAAAAAAGTCTCTAAAAGACGCCCAGAGCTACAAGGCTAATGTTGCTAACAAGTAATGCAAATGTATAACCTCCAGTTTAGCACGTAGCCTCTGTATGACACACTACTATCTAAAAACATGACAAAAGGACAAAGACACAGAGAGAAAAATATTCTCAGCGAAAATCATTTTCTTCATGGGCACAGAGTTTGTCACTACACACCAGCATCAGACTCAGGTAAGGGCGTGGTCTAAAGTCTGAAGGCACAGCTTGAACATGTACATGATGTGGATGATACAATAGTTGACGTATGAATTGTATATAATTTAAATAGAGATTCTTCTGTTGTTTATGGGGTCACTGAGACAAACAGTAAATATGTGGTGATTTATGATGCTAAACTGGTAGCTATAAGCCTCTATTATTTGTTAGCTACATTAGTCTGGAAGTGTAATCATATATCCGTGTACAAGTGAAAGCCAGCATCATGTTTGTGAGTTACACATCCAAGGAGAGTTAAAGTGGGTCTAAAGGAGAACCTTGTGGGATGCCGTGTGAGTTTCACAATGCTAAACTGGTGGCTACCATTACTTATTAGCTACATTAGCCTTGACTCATGATTAACTACATGTGGGTGTTTAATTTTTGCCTAAACGTTTCATTACGAGATTAAACAATCAACACTGTGTGACTATTTTCGGACAAAAATATAATATCTGTGTGTGTGTGTGTGTGTGTGTGTGTGAACAGATTTGGATATCCAGTTTTCTCAGAGTGAAACTGGTTAACATATTTGTGACATCAGATTCTGACATGTGATATTACAGAATGTAAAGATTAGTGATGTGCACATCCAAAATGATAAACTTTTATTCCTTGGCCTCGAGTGGATAAAGCTTTATAGCTGCATTTCTCCTCCATCTGTCTGTTTCTTAACAGGCTGTGTTGGTAATGAACCTGCTGCCAGAATAACCATGATAAATCTCTGTGTAATCAGACAGGAGAGGATGGAGAGGTGTGTGTGCGTGTGTGAGTGTCTGCGTGCATGTGTGTGTGAGTGTGTGTATGAGGAATAGAGGGGCAGAGACACTGCGAGGGGACAGACAGAGTGAAAAAGGACAGAGATTATGATTGTGACACGGCATCATAAATCAAAGAGCCATGGCCGAGTTGGAGAAAGCGGTCAGTGTGATAGTAAAAGGAGAGGCTGTGTCTCAGATCACACTGAGAGACTCAGCAATATGTAGTGCACTTTTAATGAATTGTGGAATGCTAATGAGTTAAACTGGGGGTACAGGGGGCAGAGCTCCAGTACTGTAATATGAATAAATATAAATCATTTCTAAAAGAATTCTTTGTGAAATTTCACTGTTTAATGTGATTTTTGCCCATTAGACAACCCTGAGACAGCTACACACTACGCTAACATCCTGACATGCTATGCTAGCACCCTGACACACTATGCTAATACCCTGCCCCACCCCCTTTTTGGGTGCTTTTTTCAGCTCTTTCCAGATTGTTTCATAGTATTTTAACTCTTAGAACCCATAATGAATGTAATCTGCTCACATTTCTGCTTTCTGTAATAAACCACAGTGTGTGTTACAGTAAAATACTTAGTGACAGGGTGGTGTTACTGTTACTGTTATTCCTCTAACAGCATGACCCAGAGTGTTTTATTCTTCTTATACCACAGCTATTTACCAATGACTGCTATTTTTATTTATTAAACAACGAACATCATACTTTTATCTGTTTTTAGTTAGTGTCATGTCATGTCATGGAACATCTGTGAAACAATTCCAGTTCTCACTTACATTATAGCAGCTATAAACAGTCATTCCCTCACCGGCCTCTCTTTTCTCTCTCTTCAATTTAATAAGACAAAAAATGCAGCTTGTCATGTTACAGAGAAACCACACAAACGTAAACTCCTCTGTCCTGAAGATGTCAGAAAACTTAGTTACAACTTTACCTCTGACTGTTACAAAGACTCCTACCAAGAATGTTAAATAAACATCTCCTTACAAAAAGTTTCACCATATCAATGTTTTTTAAAAAAAAAAAAAATCTGTTTATGTGGAGCATCCACCGTACACGTCTCCATGAATGAGCTGTTACTATAGAAATGATAACCTATTAGAACAAGTGCATTAATATACAGCTGTGATTTGCAGCTGCACTACTGTCAGAGTAGTGTGATTATTTTTCTAGAATGATTATGTTCTAGAAAAATAATCAACACCTTCTGACACAATCACAATTCCTGTGTTATGAATGATAAATATTACACAGCAAAGCCAAAAGTAAAAATTTTATTTTTAGAAAGTTTATTACATATCAGTTTGGTTCTTGTGGAGCCGTGGAATTGTGGTACACTTAAATAAAAACATTATTACCACACCAGTGAAAAAGAGGAACCATAAGGAGTAAACAAGGAGATGCAAATGAGTGCATTTCTGATTAGCGTGAACTTTCGATTGGTCTGTTTTGCTCGATATCAAGTTGAAGTAACGGTGAAAATTTGAAATTGATTTGAAAGTTCAATAAAGCTGTATCTGTGAGAGGAGAAGGTTAATGTATTCATGCAGTGCTGAATGCGTCCTCACAATGACGTTCTCTGTCATTCCCTCTGTCCTGTGCTGGAATAATTTATATAAAACAGTCCATGTGGAACCGAGAAGAACAGCTGATTCCTCTAACTGAGGGAAGAACCAGCAACACTCCTCAAATTTACATTTCATTCAGATTTATTCGCAGATCCATCACCTTACACATGAGGAAGATTACTGTCTACCCTGTACTCTAGTCCATCTTAAAGGTTCTGTGTAGGAATCTATAAGCAATAAAATCCTTTTTTGGAAGATAAGAACCCTTAAGTATCCAATGAACCCTTTTCTTCTAAGAGTGTTCCAAGTACCAAGAGGCTATATGTTACACTCCTGACAGGTTCTAGGTACTAAGAAGTAATTAATAAGCAATAACTTGGAGTTTGCACTGCACACTTATCCAGGTAATACACACACTCTTAGAATAAGTGGGATCTTCAGGGGTTCTTATTTTTCTTGTCCCATTGTTCCATAGTTTCCCACTTTTTAAGTTTTCTTGGCTTGATGTTCCTTGTGTCTTTTTGCATTGTTTTTTTTCTAGTATCCATGTTTTCTGGTTCCCTAGTTCCACTTTCCCCATTTCCTTGTCTCCAAGTTTCTTTGTTTTCTCTTTCCCTGTCTCTTTACTTGTTTTCTTGTTCTCTTGTCTCATTGTTTCCTAGTGTTTCCACATCTTCTTGCCATTATGTTCCTAATGTCCTTGGTTTTTGTTTTGTTTTGTTCCTGTATTGTCTTTGTTTTCCTGTTCTCATGTCCCCCTTTCCTCTAGTCTCCATGTCTCCATATTCCTTTGTTTTCTCTTTCCCTAGTCTCCTTATTCCATAGTCCATATTCTATCATATTCTTATTCCATAGTCTCTCTGTTTCATTGTTTTCTTGTCCCTAGTCTCCTTCCCTACATGTCTTCTTGTTGTCTTGTCATCAATCTCCCTGTTTTATTCTTTCCTAGATTCATAGTATCTTAATTACCAAATCAACTTGTTTTTTTGTTTCCTTGCCTCTGAGTTCCCTAGTCATCTACGCCACCTGTTTCAATGGTCTTCTCTTTTTCATAGTGTCCATCTGTCCTCATACTCATCCTCTTGTTTTCTAGTGTCCTAGCATTATTGTCTCCTGGTTTCTTTGTGACTTGGAAATGATTAACTTGATGGTAAAAGAAATTATGGTACAACCCAGTCCAGAGCAGCAGCAGAGAGGAAAATGAGCAGCTGAAGGTTAAATTGTGACACTAAATGGATTTTTATCTACGTTTGTCTTTGTCTTACAACACACAGATGATCAGATACAGATCAGGTTGTTAGATAGCGACTGTTTCTTGCAGGAGATGGACAGATTTATGAAGCTAATTAAGAAGGAAAAGGTTTTTTTATTCATATCTGATCCACAGCAGCAAAATGGTTAATTTCAGCATTGTGTGCTTGGCTTTTGAAGAAAAAAAAGCAAACTAGTGCTTTTAACGGGGAGACAATGTACAACATAAAAATTTAAACAAGTAAAAAAGTAAAAATGTAACAAAGTAATAATGTAACAAAGCAACAATGTAATGAAATAACAATATAATAAAGTAAAAATGTAACAAACTATCAATGTAACAGAGTAACAATGTAACAAACTATTGATGTAGCAAAGTTTAAATTTAACAGTGTAACACTTAAAAAATATTTATGTAACAAAGTCTTAAAGTAACAGTGTAAAGATGTAAAAAAAACATCAATGTAACAAAGTATTAAAGTAACAGCATAAAGATGTCTCAATGTAACAGTGTAACACTGAAAAAATATTAATGTAACAAAGTCTCAGTGTAACAGTGTAACCTTGAAAAAGTATGAATGTTAAAAAGTCTCAGTGTAACAGGGAAAAAATATTAATGTAACAAAGTATCTGTGTAACAGTGTAACACTAAAAATGAATGTACCAAAGTCTTATAGTAACAGTTATAAAGATGTAAAAACTATTAACTCTTTTTACCAGAGGCCAAGAAATGGAATTTCTGCCTGTTTTGGGGGTGCCCGTGTTCAGCATTGAATTTATTTGTGATGTCACAATAAAGTAGACAATAAAGGAATTAAGAATTAAAGTTTAAATTTTCTAATTTTATTGTGGCAGTTGTACACAGTGTTTTACTATCAAAAAAGCTTTAGTTGTGCTGTCCGTTTTTCTCTGTAGCAATGTTATTGTGGAGTGGTGTGAATTGTTTGCCCAGCAGGGGGCTCACACCCCTCCCTTTTCCCATCACCCTGTTCACCAGCTGCTCTACGCACAGAAACCCAACACTGTCCTGACTAATCTTATAACAGACTTGCGGCAATAATATAATTCATTTGTTTATACTGATTGAAGATGTCCAAAAAGACAATTCCATTCCACAGGCAGAATGGAATGCCAGTGTACTGGGAGAAAGGGTTAATGTAACACTGTAATTATAAAATAAAATAAAAAATCAGTGTAACAAAGTATCAATGTAAGAATGTAACACTATAAAACACAATCAATGTAACAAAGTCTCAATGTAAGAGTGTAACACTATAAAACACAATCAATGTAACAAAGTCTCAATGTAAGAGTGTAACACTATAAAACACAATCAATGTAACAAAGTCTCAATGTAAGAGTGTAACACTATAAAACACAATCAATGTAACAAAGTCTCAATGTAAGAGTGTAACACTAAAAAAAACTTTCAGTGTAACAAATTAGCAATTTTATGATATAACACAGCAGTAATGTAACAAAGTAGTTAAGTAACAAAGTAACATTGTAACAATATAATAATAGTGTATCAGGATATTATCTGACACAACATTCAGCATGTTTCTCAGATATGCCAATTTAGCCCAAAATGAAACATTTGCTTTCAATGAAACATTATACATATGTATCATAACAAAATAACATAAAGTAACAAATCGACAATGTAATAATAAGCTAATAAGTACTGTAACAAAGTAACGGTAATGTAACAGTGGTGTAACAGGTTCATATAAGACACTATGGTCAGCATGTTTCTCGAATCAGACGCTCCTTATAAAGCCAAATAAGTTACTACATTTTACTCTAGATCAAACTGTTTCTTTAATATGATAAATTTCTCTCATATTTTCTTTATTAAATATGAGCAAATATCAGAGAACCAAATAACGCCAAGGTCACAGACGCACACACACACACACACACACACAGACACACACACACACACACACACACAAAGATGAGCAGTGAAAAGTCAGCCCTGTGGCTTTAGTCATGTACTGTGGTGCTTTGCTCTGACTCATGGCTTTATATTTCCACCTACACTGTACATTAGAGATCAATGCAGTGACAGTGAACACTGCACACTAGCACAGTGCGGAGGCGTTAGTGCTGAAAATATCGAGTTTCAATATTTTTAATAAAACTTTTGGACAATTCTTTTTTTGTAAAGAATGACCTGCACTCACCCTGCATTCCACCGACTCATCTGAACACTTTTCACCCTTCAAATATGCGACTCAAGAGCAAAAATTCAGTGTAAGTGTAAATATCCGTGCAGAATAATAGCTGTACAACTGAATATGAGGGTTTTCAGTACATTATGAATTTAGTTTTGGATTTACAAACTCAAAAACATTAAACACCATATAATAATGAGGATTCAATCATTCAGCTACAGAAACCGATATTTTATTTAAGGTTAATTTAAATAATTAAAATAATTTTATTTGATTTATTCACAGAAATAAGAAGAGAAATAAATAAGACAATGATATTCAAAGCAATATTACAATAATGTACAAGGTTTAGTTAATGAATCCCTAAATGGTTTATATACTTAACCTCACAATATTTAATAAACTATGATATTATATCAAAGATATTTTACATGAATAGTCATGTAAAATCATTACTTATCTAAAAGAACAAAATCACATTATGTTGATATATAATAGCATAGTCTAAGATATTGCAAAAAAATAGGATAAAAATACAATGTACTAGGATTACAGTTCTTTCTATCATCAACTAATAATAATAATCTTTATTTACATGGCACAGGAGAGCAAACAATGTTTTATGACTTATTAAATATCATTACCATTAATGATGGTAATTATTTGTGCAGTGTTAGAGTTGACATTTCACTGTATGTATATGTTATATTTTTGAAAAAAAGTGCTGATTTTGACCATTATCAGCCAAGATTTTGGTACATCCTTAATACATATACATCAGATGTTAGATATATATGTGTATATAGTGGATAGACACTCTGATAGATTTTGGTTAATGTTAACTCAATGAACTCAAAACATTCTCCATTTACCATGACAGAAAGAAATTAATGTCAGCGCATCTTTCAAGTGGGAAAATCAAGTCAAGAGCACCAGCTGAAACATTACTAATGTGAGACTGGGGAAGGGGCGGAGCTTCCAGGGGGTCAGTTAATATCAGAGAGTTCAAAAAATCTGCACAACTGTCAATCTTTCCAGACTCAGATGTCAATTAAAAAGGGAGAAAAAGACTCTTTGGTCTCATTTTTGAGTGATAACTCATAACAGTGTACTCTGATTTTAAAATGCAGCGCTCATACACAAAATATATGAAGGTCGGCAAGTCTGCAAAATAAAAGAAAAAAGATACAAAAATGAAATAAAAGGATCTGAAAGCTCCTGCTTGGTTAAATAGACTAAGCGGTTGATGTTAGACTTGTATTACATAAAGCAACTCCATAGTCTACTTCCAAATCTACCTTAAAGTTGTTTTCTTAGAGAGTTCCTTAAACTATTTATCTACTTTGTGGACATCCGAGTGCAGGATTTAGCCCACTACTGAGTTCTCTCTGTCATCCATTTCCTAGTCCACTTCACACTTCAATTTCAAGTCCACTTTATGGACCATTTCCTAATCCTCTCTCTGGTCTACTCCATGGTCCAAACTGTACTAGACTCTCTATGTCCACTCTCTAGTCTGTTTCCTGGTCTACTCCCTACTTCAATCTCTAGTTCTCTTTCTAGTCCACTTGTTAGTCCATCACGCTGACCATACTGATACTCTGACTCTTTGATGAATATACTACAAGAACAATCCCATTCCATCACCATGATTAAGACATATTACCAAAAAATCCCACTTTATCATGACCTCATTTTTAAGAAGCACCAGAAAATGTGACCCAAATTGATTCCTCTCCCAAACCTAGAAAGCTGCTAGAACCTGTTCCATTTACCACCGCAATTACCTGTGAACAGTGACACAGTGCCGGTGTCTCTGATAGTTTCGAGTTGAAAGTTTCGTGGCCTTCATCTCTGTGTAATTGTCTCAAGTCAACTTAACAAGCACAAGGACGGAGGCTGAGAAAGATAAATTGGTGTCGCTGTATCGGTTTTCTTGCTTCTCAGAGACGGCCAGGAGACATGAGAGATACAAATTATCCCTTCTCACAAATGAGTCCAGCAGTGTCCTGAATCCCCACCACCACCACCACCACCACCACCACCACTACCACCCCGATCCTCCAGTCCTCAATTTCTTGTCTCCTCCACTTGGTCTCTGTCTGTCATTGGCTTTAGCAGATTATTGGCACTAGTTAGGTCAGCTGGAATGGTTTAGATCTCTGGCACAGCGGCTGAAGCCTGCAATCAATTACTTACCAGCTGTCTACAAACAAAATGCATAAGGAAAGTCTTACACAGGCGAACACTTCACTTCAGACAAATCTATTATGAATCATTGTTATAAAAAATCACTTGATTTGTTACGGTCAGCTTCAGTTTTTGTTGCAAATTATTATTAAAAAAAAAAGTAAGAAAGATGCTCTTATGAAATCCAGATGAACCTCCGTTCAGTTTTTGGAGTTTGTTTCATTTATTCTTATCTCATCCTGCCTTTATCTTGCCTTAGCTAGTGTATGCTAAGTCTTGTCCATCTCTGCCTCATAGATAACAGCCCCAATACTCCAATTCCTCTGCACAGATAGTGAGAGATGAAGCCATGATGAAGATGGAAGGTGGAAAGCAGTGCCGCAAGAACCAAAGGAAATAAATGAGCACTAACAGGAAGTGAGGAGTGCAAGAGAGAGATGGAGTGAAGCTTGGGAAAGGAAATGAAAGGAGGAGCAGGATATATGAGAGTAGAGATGAGTGAGGAGAAAAGGAAAGATGAAGGGAAACAGTGGTGTTTATCCTGTCTGTGCTTGCTGCTAAACAGATGATGATAAATGAGCAGCTAGCGTGGCCTAGCATGATGTCCTCAGTGGAGAAGTCATTTATTTCTAATTATCTCTCAGTTAATATTAACTCTGTCAGCGCCGCTCAGCTGCGCCATCACTCCACACTCAGCTCCAGGCCTGAGCAATATGTTCCGTTTTTACATGTTACACACCGTCGATTTGTCAAAGTCCAGTCTGCGGAATCCACTTCATCTGATGCTACATAGCATGGTAGTTGTGATTTAACCCCACATTCTCTACAGGACCAAACAGTTACGTTTACATGCAGCCTGATGATCCGATTATAGAAACTTTTTATGTGTGCAGATAAATAGAGTAAAATGACTGACAGCAATCCAAATGACATTTCCTTTAACTAGAAGAATAATCACTGTGCTAACTTTGAAACTGTCACAATTTTTTCATACATTTTCCATGTGCAAATTTGTGGCATCATATTACACACTGACCAACATGGCTCATTGGCTGAAATCATCCTTGTGGTCACCCGTGTGTTTTTTTTTTTTTTTGTGATGAAATACGCACTTAGTTATACATAACCATGAAAGATCATTACCTACAGAACCAATCATTTTTCTTGGTTCTATAGGTTATATTTAGCTACTGTCTCTTATACCTAGTTAAACCCTGTAATTTGGATCAATACAACTACTCAGTGTGACTGTAACTGTCAGTCCTTTTGCGCACATAAATTGGCTTGTGTTACAGTAACAGAAATAGTGATTGTCAACAGAAAGCTGTCTAGCATCATGGGCATGTTCTGCAATGCTATTAGCTAGCACACACATACACACACACACACACACACACACCAGAACCACAAACCCAGGATCATCAATCACCAGATACCTTAAACACGTGCTAATATTCAGCGATTACACAGCTGAATGAAGAGGCTCGGAGTGAGACGACTGGGGTAGCGTAGTAATAACACTTAAATTAGCACAGGAAGTGTCTCACGTTTATAATGACTACATCTGCATAAACATCAATACAAACACCAAAAGTGGTTCTCAGCCAAGCTAATAAGGTCGCTCTGAGAACTGCGTCCGTTTCCCACAAGGACGTTATCGATCGAATCTGAGGCTGGAAGACAGAACGTAATTAAATGGAACAATTGGGAGGTGTAAAATTAGCCTTTGTGTCGTTAGAGCTGGATGAAGAGTGTGTGGTAAAAAAAGGCCTGTCTCCGATGACTGATGAGGAGAACCAATTAAAAGGCGAGGGAGTGAGAGAACAGGGAGGACGGAGTATAGATTTATCTGAGATAATGAACTTCTCAACCTCCATTGATCTGATAAAGGAACCTACAGGAAACCGAAGAGGTCTGAACATGTCAACAACACAAAGCTCCAAACGGCCATTTTGTTTGTTTTTATAGATCTACTGAAAAGAACTTACTTGTTTTTTTTTTTAGAATGAAAACTAGCAACAAAATCATTCAGCCAGGGTTCTCTTGTCTACTTTGGGTTCTTAAAGACTGTGTAAGTCTGAACGGAGATAGATCATCATTACCTGCAGAACTGTGATAGTGCACTACATGTTGAACACTACTGCACTAAAGTATGCAATTTGAGACATGACTCCTTTTCATGCTGCATTTCTGGCTCATTTCATGAAGTAAGGTATTGTGGATCCGCCATTTTTAATTCCATGCCACTGAACATCACTAACATGGCTGCTGTCATTTGTGCATTTCAGTTTTAACTCTTATTAAAAGCCGGACCAGTCATGTGTGTGTGTGTGTGTCATACAGATAATCCAAGTCAAAAGCACCAGCTGAAACATTACTAATGTGAGATTGGGGAAGGGGCGGAGCTTCAGTTAATATCAGGCAGTTCAAAACACCTGCCCAACTGTCAATCTTTCCAGATACTTATGTCAAATAAAAAGAGCAAAAAAGACTCTCTTGGCACATTTTTGAGTGATAACTCATAACAGTGTACTCTGAACTTTAAAACACAGCACTCTTGCACAATATGCATGAAGGTCGGCAAGTCTGCAAAATAAAAATGAAATAAAAGGATCTGAAAGCTCCTGCTTGGTTAAATAGACTAAGCGGTTGATGTTAGACTTGTATTACATAAAGCAACTCCATAGTCTACTTCCAAGTCTACCTTATAGTTGTTTTCTTAGAGAGTTCCTTAAACTATTTATCTACTTTGTGGACATCCGAGTGCAGGACTTAGCCCACTACTGAGTTCTCTCTGAAGTTGAACACTACTGCACTAAAGAACTCAATTCGAGACATAAATAAACATGACTAGATACAGATAAACCATGATGTTTTTTCAGATTTAATAAATGACCTTTAACAGTTTCATTCATGTTGTATCTCTAGCCTTTTGCTACACATTTGTTTTGCATTTGGAGTTTTTTCTCTGTTCAGGATAAACAAATCGTTTTTATGATGGAAAGTCCTCCCCTGCACAAGTTGAAGCTGATCCAAAAATGCAATCGGAGCATTCCTCTGATGAGTCCCAGAACACGGTTCCTTCACAATTTCAGTTTCAGACATGATAGCAGACATTTTTTTGCAGTGTTGATTTTCACTGGAGCTCACGGACTCTGAATTAAAAAATGTGTGTTGTTAGTAACATAAAAATATTTCCATACTTACATCATGACAGCATGACATGGAGAATCTCCATACAGGAAAACAAAATGGTCTTCACAGCAATCAGGGAATGACATGATCATAATGTGTGACAGAATCCACAAATTGCTTTTACAAGAAATCATATTACAGGAAATGTCCTAAAGTTGGTCAAAGACTTTTTCGGATAATCTTTTGCAATATTTCATTGCCACACTGAGTCGTACAAGAAGTGATTCTGTCTCCACACATAACTGAAGAACTTTTTTTTCTGAAATATTGCCGAAGTCATTACAGCTGACATGATGTTATATCTTTATGGTGGTATAGTGGTATATGGAAATTTGAGTATTAAAATTATGACTAGGATTATGAATATTATACTTAAAACGAAGTTACTCAGGGGTTCTTTGAATGATTTTAGCTTCCTAACAAAGTTGGGACTTGTTCTAAAAGGGAAACTCTGTTGAAGGGTCTGACCTGGAACCTTTAATGGTTTCCTCAGAGGGACAAACTGAAGATCATTAATATATAGTGTATGTATAGATGATGACATCAGAATAAATAAACATTATTCTTTAGTGAAGAATAAAATCTTAAAATCTGTAAATAAGTTATATGAAGTTGATAAAAATTGATATAGTTGCACAGGAAATCAAGTCACCCATCACCTTGTCACATTTTTGAACAATTGTCTTAACAATTTCCCATGGGAAGTATGAAATCAAATCTAAAATCTAAAATGTACAGTGTGAGGCGTGATAAATGCAGGCCTGCTGCCAGGAACTCTGAATAAGAAGAAGTCTCTCGTTCTTCTGGGACGACGACAAAATGGCAAATATTTTCAGCTAAAACTTCAGCGACCGTTTTCATCCTTGCCACTGTCACCGAGCAGCTTTACTTTAAAATAAGAATAGAAATGCTGAGGAAGTAGTAAATGATGCAAAAACTGCTTTTAGTGCTGTGTGTGTGTGTTTGTGTGTGTATGTGTGTGTGTGTGTGTGTGTGTTTGATCCATTACGCTGTCACATGCAAACTTTTTGTCCTTTCACCGTTTTGTTTTTTTAATGCTGCGTACGCGGATGGGACTCCTGTGAAAAGTGAAACGTGTCGTCAGTTATAAATGATTCAGCCTTTTGCATTAAAGTGTCCTCAAACATCTGTGACGCCTGAAGGCGTGGGACAAAAGCTCGAGACGCTGCGTCTCTCTCTAACACTTCCTTTTAAGCCTATATTCATGAACCTTGGGGATGGTGCTTATAAATCATTTTGTCACTGTTATGAAAAAGGAAAACTTGTGTCAGGCTGGAGCAATGCATTCTGGGTAATGTGCTGCCGAAGTCTATAGCGACGTTGACTCGATCCTCGTCTAACAAACTTCACATGAGCTGAGAAAGTAACAAAAATGCACTTATAATAGCTGAAACGACTCAACCAGGCCAAGGGGAAGTGGACCAGGGTGCGTTAAAAACACTAAACAAAGTTCCGTGGAAAATTATCTCAATGAAAGTAAATAAAATTTCACAATTAACTCAAGTATTGAGTATTTTTGCGGCACGCAGGTATTAGAGACAGGACACAGATTAAATTTTTCCAGAAAACAGGAAACTGAGGTCTGAGATGTAGAAAAAAATATAGAGAGATATAGAAAATCACCCATTCCAGTTATGGATTGTTTTTCTTTTATATTTTTATTATATGGATTTATTTTAGATTAATATACATTTAAAGTTTATCTTATACTTTAAAATATTATTATTATTATTATTATTATTATTATTATTATTATTATTGTTTTCTTTTTAAATGGACTGCCACACAAGTGTAAAACAAAATTAAAGTCAGAGTCACCTGTGAGAAACGCACACTTATCTAGAGAGGTGCCCAAAACCGATGACAATTTTTATAATTATAATAGTGTTCCAAATTTTGTCAGGACAGCATGACATGACATGAGGGAAAGTGTAAATGAGAACAGAAAACTAAAAGCAGGAACATGCAGTATGGTTTGCAGACAGGGATGCAGTGTATGCCGAGCCGAACAGGACAATCTTCGACTGGCTAACATTAATCAGCGGTCACACAGGATGCTGATGACTAAAATATCCTCTTCACATTCATGTAAGAGGATGCAGTACATGACAAAGGAATTCACGTTAGAGATAGTGGTTAATTTGTCATCCAACTCTTCCAATTTTTTCTGAGGAGTTCATCCACAGCTTTAATCGCATGAATCTTGGAAGTGTGGGCGATAGAAAATGAGTGTGAGGCTGGGGTCATATCTATTTAACAAAGAGAATCTGCTTATTATTAACGTTTTGCTATGACTAAAAAGCTTTTAGTGTTCCTCAGTCAACACAGTATCTCATAACTCACAAACACATTAGCTGCATTAGCTTAGCTGTTCACCGAACCACTGGTTTCCCTCCAGAAACATGTCACATTAGGGCCAACGATAATCACCTGATTTTGGTCCAAGGAGTAAAATCAGTGTCTTTAAAATAACACTTTCACAACCATTGCATAAATCTTTCAGAAAGAAATGCTGGAGGATAGGAGTGTTTGCAGGATTGTCTTTTTTTTCTAATGAGCTTAGAGTAGTTTGTCCTGTCTTCAAAAATAAAAACCAATAATTAATTTAAACTACAGCGACCCTGACCACGGTAAAGCATGAAGCTGAGACATCTGATTTTTACCTGTTACAGCTTGTAACTGTTACACAGTTCAGCTCTT
Organism: Pangasianodon hypophthalmus; assembly: GCF_027358585.1. Classification (NCBI taxonomy): domain Eukaryota; kingdom Metazoa; phylum Chordata; class Actinopteri; order Siluriformes; family Pangasiidae; genus Pangasianodon; species Pangasianodon hypophthalmus. The sequence continues at coordinate 11,079,247 of NC_069720.1, forward strand.
TTCCTTCTGAATGTATGAACACTAAGAACATAAACGTGGATTCATGCTAATCAGTGCGTTCCTGTCACTGGGAAATGACATCGCAAAGATAAAATTATTCCCATTGGCTGAAATACAAGCTATAAATAAATAAATAAATAGGATGAGAAATAATAAAATAAAAGGATGAGGATTGAAGATTTCTTCTCGCCATGACAACTGTTTTTGTTTGCTGATGTGTTAAATATTAAAGCAAATTAGTTTAAAGATTAGTTAATGATTAGTTTACTTATTTTATATAGTTTATGAAGACAATAATACCTGACAAATCATGCAGTTATATCAAAATAATGCATGCCAGGTGGGTGTGATGTGGCACGATGTGTGACCACCCAGAAGTGTATTATTTCCATAAAACAGCATGGTCTGGAGTGTGTAATTCCTCTTATACCCCAGCAATTTGCCAACCATTACAATGTTTAATTTATTAATGAGTGACAAGTCACACATTTTAACAGTTTATATTTAAATTTCTCTCTCACTCTCTCTCTCCCTCTCTCAAAAAAAAGGCAGCCTGTCATTTTCCTGAGAAATCAGAAAGTATACACTCCTCTGTCGTGAAGCCTTTCCTGTTCTGGGAAATGTTGCAAAGCATCTTGACTGTTACAAAGCTCTAACAACAGAGACTCCTTCCATAAATGTTAAATAAATGTCTCCTATCAAAACACATCAGCACATCAACGACTATACGGTTTACTTTGTTAAACAAAAACATGTTTTTTAATCCATTTATTATTAGGTTACATGGATCGTCCGTCATACAAGTCTCTGTGTATGAGCTGTTACTATAGAAACAATACTGTCTTAGAATGTGCGCATTAATATTAACTTATCATTCATGTTACAGCTGGAACTACTGTCTGAACTACTGGCCAATCAGATTCGAGAATTCAACCACACATTGGTATAAGTAATGCTGATGTTTAATTATTTTATGTTTTATAAGCCTGGGGTGAGGTTTCAGTTTAAAAGGTTAATGCCAGCACTTTTATTCACCACATGTGGCCTCAAATTACCATAATTTCTGGAGTATCACACTTACCATAAATATACTTATAAATAGGCATATTACAATTTGACTATTTAAAGATCATATTCTTATCAATTTATAGATTTATATTAAACCGTGGTTTAGTGATTAAAAAATTCATCCTGTACAGAAAGCGTTAAACAATCCCTCTCTCTCTCTCTCTTTCTCTCTCTCTGTCTCACACACACACACACACACACACACACTCTATCTCTCTCTTTCCATCTCAGTAAAAGTATTTCTTTTTTTTTTTCAGAACATCACTGAACCCTGTCATGATAAAGCCAAAAATGTCACTGGGCTGAACTGAAAAGACGTTTATCTCTCTCGTTCTTTTTTACAGTTTCTGACAGTCATTTCTTGCTGATCTTCACCTGTCTGCATCCAGTTAACGCTCTGTGATTCAACACACACACACACACACACACACACACAGTATCTGTACAGACAGGTGTGCAGGAAACTGAAACAGTGATCATTCATCTGAGAAACCAGATCATCAAACACTGCTGCAATCTTACAGAACTGAAATCTGAACATCTGATACACAAACATTTAAAACACCACTGGCACCATAACTAAGTTTTATTATTATTATTATTATTATTATTATTATTATTATTACTCATTGAAGTAGAAATGACCAAATACTATGTCATTTTCATGTCTCTTATGTAAGGAATAACACATGACAGAACAGACCGTGCTAGGAAAATAATCACTGGTGGGTTGGTGAGTTGCAACCTGACATGAAGCAGAGTTTCTATTAGCATCCCAAAAATTATTTTCCTATAACAGCACAACCTCAAGTGTTTATTCCTCTTATACCACAGCAATTTGGCAACAATTACAATTTTTCATTTAATTAAAGAATGACACATCATGCTCCTTATCCATATATAGTTACATTTAATGTTGTGGAACGTCAGTAAAACAGGTTTCTGTTCTCACATACATTCAGTCATTCCCTCAACAGCCTCTATTTTTTCTCTCTCTTGAAATTAATGACAAAAAAAATACAATCATGTTACCGAGAAACCACAAAGTGTAAATCATCAGTCTTGAAGATGTTGGAAAACTTAAAGTTACAGCTTTACCTCTGAATGTTACAAGCACTGACACTGAAGACTCCTTCCATAACTGTTAAATAAACATCTTACAGAAAACTTCACCATATCAACAATTTTTTAATCTGTATAATCTGTTTAATCTGTATAATCTTGTAAAGCAAGACATAAAACATCTTAAATATTAATTTAACTGCTTTTTCTTTTCTTTTCTTTTCTTTTCTTTATCCATAAATAACCATATGTGAATATTGGGGTAACAGCTGTGTTCACTCTGGTTTTCATTCTGAATAATTCAGTTTAAAATGGAGCGCATCACACTTCAATAATGGAGCATGTTTTTTTTATCACACTGTGTGTGTGTGTGTGTGTGTGTGTGTGTGAGGGGTTAATTATTCAAAAGCAATATAGAGCTTGGCCAGGGGTTAATACAGTTTCAGGTGATGTGTGTGAGCCTCTCTCTCTCTCTCTCTCTCTCTCTCTCTCTCCCTCTGAGGACAGCAGGTCATGGACACACGCTCTTCTCCAGAGACTTGTATTCAGCAACAAATTCAATGTCAATTAACTGTCTGCATCTATCTATCTATCTATCTATCTATCTATCTATCTATCTGTCTGTGTCTATCTATCTATCTATCTATCTATCTGTCTGCCTGTCTGTCTGTCTGTCCGTCTGTCTATCAGTCTGTATATCTGTCTCTTTCTCATATTATTTCTTTTCTTTGGTCTTTCCTGAATAGAATTAAAGGCTAAACCAGCTAAATGTGTGTGTGTGTGTGTGTGCGCGCAAGTGTGCACTTGTGCAGTTCTTCTCCTTCTTCCCTAAATGACCCGCCGATCTCCTGTGCTCGTTACGCAGGACAGAATTTACTCGTGCATGTTCATTACTGTGAACATTTCACACTAAACGAGCTCATTAACATTAATTAGATTAAAGCCTGTCTATATACAGCAGCAGTTCACTCATTCACATTCACACACTTCTTAGCGCTAAAAAGTTTTAAACTCCATCTTACATCCCGACTTCACCGACTGCTGCAGTCCCTCCAAGGGAACCTAAGGGTTCTGTGTTGAACCCTGTAACAGAGGGGTTTTTTTTCCTGTCAGAGAAAGTTCCAGATAACTCATTGTGAAATGTAATGCTTTACTATCCAAAGAATCCTGGTTTTACTATCAAAAAGAACACTTTTTAAGCCTCTATCTATCTGTTTATTTGTCTGTCTGTCTGTCTATCTGTCTGTCTAACTGTCTATCTGTATATGTATCTGTCTCTCTGACTGTCTGCCTACTTGTCTGTCTATCTGTCTGTATATCTGTTCACCTGTCTGTCTGACTATCTATGAATTTCTCGGTCTGTTTTTCTGAAGTGACTATCTACCTATCTGTCTACGTGTCTGTCTGTCTGTTAAGCCATCTGATTGAATGAATGAATGAAAGCCTTTATGCTTTATGCTATGTGTCATTCTGTCTAAGTGTTTATCTATCTTTCTCTCTGACTTCTGGCTGTTTATGTATATGAATGTCGGTCTGTCTATCTGTCTGTTGTCAACATATACAGTATATCTCTCTTTCTATTTATAATGTTTATCTATCTATTGACACTCACTGAGCACTTCCTAAGGAATACCTGTACACCTATTCATTCATGCAATTATCTAATCAGCCAATCATGTGGCAGCAGTGCAATGTATAAAATCATGCAGATACGGGCCAGAAGCTTCAGGTAATGTTCACATCAACCACCAGAATGGGGAAAAAATGTGATCTCAGTGATTCTGACCATGGCATGATTGTTGGTGCCAGACTGACTGGTTTGAGTATTTCTATAACTGCTGCTCTCCTGGGATTTTCACACACAACAGTCTCTAGAGTTTACACAGAATTATGCAATAAAGAGAAAACATCCAGTGAGTGGAAGTTCTGCAGACAGAAACGTCTTGCTGTTCAGAGTTCAACAGAGAATGGCCAGACTGTTTAAGCTGGCAGAAAGGCTACAGTAACTCAGATAACCACGCCGTACAATTGTGGTGAGCAGAAAAGCATCTCAGAATGCAAACACGTTGAACCTCGAGGCAGATGGGCTACAACAGCAGAAGACACATCGGGTTCCACTTCTGTCAGAAAAGAACAGAAAGCTGAGGCTGCAGTGCGCACAGGCTCACCAAAACTGGACAGCTGAAGACCGAAAAAAAATGTAGCATGGTCTGATGAATCTTGATTTCTGCTGAGGTACACAGATGGTAGGCTCAGAATATGGAGCCAACAGCATGAATCCATGGACCCAACCTGCTTTGTGTCAACAGTCCAGACTGGTGGAGGTGGTGTAATGGTGTGAGGAATGTTTTCTTGGCACACTTTGGCCTGTTATTATTAAATCAATCATCAATGCCACAGCCTATTTGAGTATTGTTACTGGGCATGTGCATCTCTTCATAGCCACAATTTACCCATCTTCTAATGGCTACTTCCAGCATGATAATGCACCATGTGACAAAGCAAAAGTCTTCTCAAACTGGTTTCATGAACATGACAGTGAGTTCAGTGTTCTTCAGTGGCCTCCCCAGTCACGGGATCTGAATCCAACAGAACACCTTTGGGACATGGTAGAGCGGGAGATTGGCAGTGAAAGTGCGCCTGAAAAATCTGCAGGGCTTGTGTGATAACTGTGTGTGTGTGTGTGTGTGTGTGAGAGAGAGAGAGAGAGAGAGAGAGAGAGATCAGAAACACTGCAGCTCCACCTACAGATCCTGATCTGTGTTTGAGAAAGAACAAAATACTCATGTCTCCCATTCACTCGTACAGCAGAGCAGGAAAGGACACACTGCAACACAATAAATAGCTACACAATACACCCTGATACTCAACTCACAGGACACCTCAATAAACAACTACAAAATACTCCCAGATACACAAGTCACAATACATCCGGATACACAACTCAAAATACATCCAGATGCACAACTACACAATACACCCAGATATACAACTGCGCAATACACCCAGATACACAACTCATAATACACCCAGATATAAAACTACAGACTACACCCAGATATAACTACACAATGCACAACTACAAAATACACACCCACACCACCAACTAGTTTCACACTCGGAGGTGAAAAGTCACCTTGTGTTGCTTGTAGTTTGTCTCTTATTGATGTGTAGTGAATGCTACTGTTGTCACTTGTGGGCGTGCCCTGTGTTTAGTTGTGATGAGAAAGGGTAACTAGTTATACACAAATTAAATAACACAGTAATCAGTGTGAAATCTGGTGATTCGATTTACATGATTTGAGCTTTGAGCTTTGAACTAGCTTCTTTCTCAGATTAGATTAGCAAAGCAAGTTAACTGTGCTAGCTACATACATTTGCTTGCCACTTTGCTAATGTGAACGTAGGTTTATAGTAGGTGATTTTTGTTTTTTAAGTAGGGTCATGTGACAGCACACACTAGCCATAAGATGTTTTTGGAGACAGATCTCCTGATTCTATCAATGTTTCAGAGATGCTAAAATTCAGATATTGGTTTGTCATGACCATTGAGGCCGAAATCCAGATCCGCAACACTCTAACTGTCTCCTGTGGAAGGCTAATTTGTGTTTTTGTATGAATGTGAGTAAAAATTGTCAGAGAGATTAACATGAATATATTTAACCCCTGTGCCCCTGGGCTGAATATTAAAATGGTCCATTTTTATCTCAAGCTGAAAACGTCTGGCTTTAGTTCCTTTTTATCAAGTGGCTCCAATTATTAGCAGCCATTTTATGGCTAAACCTCAGGATCACACGCTTTCAACCTTGCGATGCAGATATCCTGTCCAAATAAATACGGCCAAATTAAATCCAATCAGATCATTTTAACACAGCAAGAGGGATTTTTCTGGAGTAAACAGAACCATATGGGAAGAATTTACAGAAGGCTTGTCTGCATGCGGGTGAGCGAGTGGGAAACATACGATTATTCACGAGAGAGAGAGAAAATATGCAGGAGGGAGCAAGGGAGCGGGAGAAAGGGAAGATAAAGAGGACGCAGGACGGCTGGATCCTGTCTTTCTCAGCAGAACAATTTGTTCATAATGGAGGGAGCAGTGTGTGTGTGTGTGAGTGTGTGTGTGTGTGATACCCCAGTGTAGTTCTGCTATCTATCATAGAACTGCACAACCTCTGACCCCCGAACCCCCGATTATGGGGAGCCAAAGAGTCTCTGAGAATCTGGATCCATTTCAGAGAGAAAGACAGACAGACAGACAGACAGAGAGAGAGAGAGAGAGAGAGAGAGAGAGAGAGGTCATGCTTAAGATGAGATCCTGAATTTTTTCAATCTTTTTGTTTCTAAAATGAGATCAACTTTAGTAAAACAGTAATATCTAATATCTTTAGTAATATCTATTATAATCGTAAAAGTTAACTTGAAGGATAAGTTACTAATTTAGAATATAATAAATTAGGCAGAAAATAGCAAAAATAATGAAATATTGAATGGCAGCTACCTACAACAGGCAGGCTTCAAAGCTAAACTAGCAGAGAAAAAGATGAGACAAAGAAGAAAAAATCCAGGAAAGAAAAGGAGGAACAGAAGAAAAGAAGACAACACAAGGAAAGAGGATAATACATAGAGAGGATTTAAACCAAATTATGACGAAAAAAAGGAAAAGAAAAAGCATGGACCAAATAAATATAAGGAATTTATATTTCAGATTCAGGATTCCAATAAAACCAGCACAAATCTCCCCTGCATTAAGGGTAATATAGCTGATACCACAGCCCTATACTGCACATTAACACTGACTCTGCTTTTAAAGAAGAATAAAAACTGAAGATAAAGTGGTTATCATTAGCTTGCTAAGTGCTAATATTGCTAAGTTTCAATTAAACTGCCAGCATTACTCAAAATATTGATACATTGTTTGAAATGGCCAATGAAGAAGCAGCAGCAGTGAAGCCCCGCCCCTTTGAGGTCCCACAGTAGATTCACTCTGAGAATGGCAGACTGCAGTACAAACTAAAAACACAAAGAAATCCCAGACACTCTGTTTAAAGACGGCAGTCTAATTAATGGGAAAAACACCACCACTAACCTGTTCTTTTACACTGAACACACCGAACCCTGGCACTCAGCTATCTGTACTCACTTTAAACATGTGACTAAACATGGTATCTGTAAGGCACAGCAAATTTATGTTTTTGAAGACTGTGAAAAAAATGCAGGACACAGATTCCTAACAATTAATCTGTACCAGCCGGGTACTGTAATGATTCAAGGCAGTGAGTGTGCTCTGCAGACGTTTGTAGAGATTTTCCCCTCTCTCAGAAGCCTGTGTCACAGTGAAGCCCTGACCCCTTCCTCCTCCACTTCTGAACCACACAGCACCGAGAGAGAAACAGAGCAGTGTGTGAAACACAGTACAACCCCTCCACCAAGCCCACACCTCCACACCACTGTAATCCAGCTCAGAGACTGCCTAGCCCTGTGAGAGGCGGAGCTGATAGAACTGAAAGAGCAGATCTTCCTCCACAACACCACCAACACAGACACGAGCCCCTCAGAGACCAGATCAGCCAAATCAAAAGCTAACTTAAAGTGACGGTGCAGGATCTGAAAAGAGACATGCAGAACTAGCAGAAGGACAGAGAAACACTAAAATTTGCACTAGCAGAGTGTAGAGGTAGAGCAAAAAAAGAACAGTCCAGCCATAAAACAGAGCTGACAAGGGAGATATCAAACCTCAGACAGGAGCTGCACAATAGAAATATCATTATAGAGACCCTAAAAACAAAACTGCGAACTTCTCCTGCCCCCTTAAACGACACCCACACCGACCTTACACAGCCCATGCCCAGAACCTCACAGTCCACCCCTGGGCCCTCACAACAACCCACCCCCAGTCTCTTGTCCCAGCCCACCCCTGGGCCCTCACAGACAACGCCCACTTCCCCATAGCAAACACTGCACCTCACTGCCTGCTACACAGACAGACAAACCTCAACACTCAAAGATCAAACTGGCAAAGAATCACCAGACAGAGAAAACCCCTCCACAAACCCCAACACAACACCAGCAGAGCAACTAGCCAGATGTGTTTCACACACAGACACTGAAATCGCCATCCTCATTAACTCAAATGGCAAATTCTTACAAGAGGAGAAGCTCTTCCCGGGACACAAAACATCCAAAATCTGGGGTCCAAGAACAAGAGATGTGCACCAAGTCCTCCGTAAAAATGTCCTAGGTGAGCCCATCTGCACAATCATCCATACAGGCACAAATGATTTAAGAGCAGAACAGGAGAGAGTCGGAGCCCTGGTGTGCAGAGCTGTGAGAAAGAGCCGCAGAGACCTTCCCCAATGCAAAAGTCATAATATCGACCCTCCTACCATTCAAAGACTTCCACTCCGCCACCATATAGAGAGTCAGAGCCTATATTTCCAGAGGATATGCTCTCATCCCTAACGTGCACCTGGCTCACCAGAAGCAGCATTAGACCCCAACACCTATACGACCAAGTGCACCTGAACAAGCATACTGTAAAGGAGTTTGCCAGGACACTAAAGGATGCAGCACTTGGCAGACACACACCTACACACACAGCAGGCCAACACAGAGGAGAATCTCCAAAACTACAGCAACACCACTACAGCTACAGCACACCCACCAGGAGACTACCAGCACGCCCAATCCTACAAAAAGCACAGACAGGACACACCCTAAAACAGCAAAGCCTGCCTCGACCTGCTCAGTGCTCCCAACTGACCAGACCAGCACCAGGCAGACTAGCACCTCGACACCCTCCAGTCCTGCCAACCCCACCAGCTCACTGGCACCAGCCAAAGCATACAGTAACAGCAGCCCCACTGCCCCTCGGCTGAACCCTACAACCACAACACAGCTATGCTGAAGCTGTCAGAGGACCACAGCACACCAGTGAGATGAGTGAGATCAAACAATTACTGCAGTACATCTGCAACAGACTCATATAAAAAACTAAAAACTGCATATAAATGTGTACACATGCGAAAAAACAAAAAGGTACACTGTTGTATAAAATGTTAAAATATTTATTTTATATATATATATATATATATATATATATATATATATATATATGTGTGTGTGTGTGTGTGTGTATGTGTGTGTGTGTGTATGTATGTATGTATGTATGTATGATTGTTTTATAGGCCCAGGGAAATGTGTTCATCTGCAGAGACCTGAATGCCAGAACAGGAACACAACCTGACACAATAAACACACACGGAAATCACTAGATTAAAAACAATATGATTCTCACTAATCATTCTGCTTCAATATATATATATATATATATATATATATATATATATATATATATATATATATATATATATATGTATATATATAGTACAGTACTGTGCAACTTTATTACTTTATGACTTTAGTACTTTATGACTTCTACATTATTGATTCAGTACAAAAACATTTTAGATTCCAAACATTAGTTTTCCAGCACAAAATTAAATGTTACAGAAAAATGTTTGTATGTCAGTAAAGAAAGCAGCATATTACATAAGAGACACTTTTCAGACAAAAAACATAATGAAGGCTGCTGGGTTTTGCTGCAAAAATAAGAAGCGAGTGTGACAGTCAAAGTCTCCAGAAGAACAGTGGCTGCTTCTGCAAGATGCTCAGTAACACTTACAGCTCATTTCCTTATAAAACTGCACACACTGTACCTGAGACTACTATTTTTTTTTAAGCGAAGGATCGTTACACCAAATATTGACTTTGTCTCATTTATTACTTTATAATAACTTTATTTATTACTGTTTACTGTTGGCCTCCATTTTAGAGCGGTTTGCAGCGCCCAGTCTCATTCTACACGACTCAGAGATTAACCTCCTGCTGTATGCAGATGACTTGGTCCTGCTGTCCCCCACCGCTCAGGGTCTACAGCAGAACCTGGACCTGCTGCAGCAGTACTGTCAGACCTGGGCCCTGACAGTCAACCTCAAAAAAAATACTAAAATTATCATATTCCAAAAAAGATCCAGCTCTCAGAGAACAAAACACACATTTAGATTAGGTACACATGAAATTGAGCATTCCAGAAATTATATTTACCTAGGACTACAAATGAGTTCATCAGGAAACTTCAACCTGGCAGTGAGTGAACTGAGTAAAAAAGCACGCAGAGCTTTCTGAGCCATAAAACGACAAACATTTGTAGAAATTCTAATTAGAATTTGGCTCAACATGTTTGAATCAGTGATTGAACCAATTGCCCTGTATGGCAGTGAAGTGTGGGGTCTGCTTACACATCACCAAACATCCAAATGAGACCCTGCATGCCGAGTTCTGCAAAATGAAACACCATGAACAACGCATACAGGGCAGAATTAGGCCGGTATCCATTAATTATAAAAATACAAAAAAAGGCATTCAAATTCTGGAAACACCTAAAAGAGAGCGACCCACGCTCATATCATTATAAAGCTCTGCAATACCAAGAGTTGAGCAAAGACACCAGTCCCCTCATCCAACTGGACCTGAGTCACTGCTCTATAACCCCACTAACACACCACTAACACACACTAACACACTGCGAACACACGCACTAACACAATAAAGACCTAGGAATAGAAGAAAGTTGCAAACCCAAATAAATTAACCAAATTACACAAACACTGACAGTAAACTATTTGACCTATTGGGAAAATCATACTAAACTCCAAAGTACATTGCAATGTTATGTGGCCCTAAACAGACAGTACAGCATGGCAGATTATCTGTGCACAGTGACTCATCCAAAACTGAGAAACACCTTGACGAAGTCATCGAGATGGGCCAATACAGACAGTCCTGTGTAGCAGAGCACACTAAATAAAATACAGACAGAGATGCACTTCCTCACTGAATGCACTTAATAAAACAACATTCGAAAATTCTTCACCAAAAATGAACAAAATCATCCCCAAATTTAATTCTGTCTCAGACACCGACAAACAGCCCCACCTACTGGGGGAGCACAAAGAGAGCTGCACACTAGCTGAACAATACACACACACACACACACACCTGCCACCAGGTGAGGAACAGCGGGTGACCATGTCATCTAATATATATAACAAACACACACGCACATACTGTGGACGCACACACACAAACACACACACTATTCTACTTTGTATTCTGTTTTTTTTATTCTCAGGGTTCATTACTAGTGTTTCTTTTTGACTGCTCCTATTTATTTATTTCTATAGTTATTTTCTGATTTGTTCCCAAAGTCTGTATCCAAGCTTTGGCAATACAAATGTTTTATAATATTTGTAATGTTTATGCAATATTTGTCATGCCAATAAAGTAACCTTTGATTTGAATTGAACTGAACTGAATTGAGAGAGAGAGAGAGAGAGACAGAGAGAGAGAGAGAGCGAGTTACAACAGGCGAGTTTTAATAAATGAAAAAATAGATAGATAGATAGATAGATAGATATCTCTATATGCAAAGAAAATAATTTCACTGTACTATAATGTATATGTGATGAAAATAAAAAATAAAGGATTTCTTTCTATGGACAGACAAACAGAGGCTAGACAGACAGATGGATAAACAGGAATTAATGAATTATTAATAATGAACCATTAATTAATTTTGTTAATAATTCCTGTCAGCTTTAGCTGGTCCTCAGTAAATGTCCTCAATAAATCTCTCAATACATAGTTTGCTAATGAACTTTTAGTTAACTAATTAACTTTAGCATAAAAACAAACTGAATGAATTAGTCAGCTAAAGTGAGAATAAGTTGTGCTGTGTTTACTGGCTGAAATCATGTCAGAAATGAAATAAATTCTTAGTGCATTGCCAGAAGGTGACTAGCTAGGAGTTTTACTAGCGGATGGAAATGTTCTGAACTCCCTGATGTGAGAATCAGCTCTGTTTGTCCATTCCAACACTTCCTGTCTGGATTTAATGTTTTACCAAAAAACATATCAATCAGAGCTTCGCTAACATTGCAGCTAGGACTGTTTGCTCGCTGCCGGCAGCTCGCGATGTATAAGAGTGAGAAAGGGACTGGAACTTTGTTTTAAAGTGATCACTCAGTGGAAAATATCATGTCAGTCAGGACATACTTTTTTTAGTTGTGCACTGGAGCTATGAAGCTAATGTAGCTAACAAGTAATGAAAGCTAATACAACCCAGATGTATAAATTCAGCAGTCACACAGTCACCGCAAGAGAAGGTTGTTTTTTTTTCACAAAATGTTCAGAGCACAGGTTATGACACAATATTGATGTTTTCAGATATGGTGTAACTCCTGTTAGTTGTGTTAAACAACAGCAAGTGTAACACTATTTCTGAATGCACCAATATTTACATTCATATGCCAACAAGTTGTTTCCATCATTACATTTACCTCGCTAATATCAAGTGACCTGACAGGCATTGTATGGAATTTGCTAACGTTTGTTAGTAGTTGGTTGATCTTTGCTACAACAGCTAAAAAATCCTGTTAAAAAATCCCTGTTTAATATATATGTTCACTATATATGTGTGTATATATAAAACATATGCTATGTATGTACCCTAAGTAGTTCACTACATGGATTTTGGAACATTGTCTGACAAAGTTTCCAGTCAAATTTCTCTGTATTATGTCTCTGCTAACAATAAAATACAGGTACCCCTTGTCTTGGTTTGGGTTGCTTTCCACCTTTAAAAGCGATCTAGCTGAACTTGTGCTTAAAGTAAAAATCAAATCCCTGAGACACATTACGTAAGTTTATAATAAAATATTTGTGATGTTTTTACTTTAGACTATTGTGTGAACTCTTGATAGCACAGTTACAACGATATCTAATAGGAGAAAAAATTTCAGCAATCTCAACCATAGTGATAACAGTCAGGTTTTGCTGTTAGCTACTATAAACCAAAACGTCTCACTCAGTTTTCATTTTTCATTGCTGTTCAACTTAATGTTTATGATAAATGCAGTGTGTAAGTAGTGGAGATCTTGGTGCAAATGCTGTGCAATGCAGCTATACCTTGGTGCAAAGTCTCAGAATGCAATGCAGCTATACATCTCTGACTTACAGCAGAAACTCGGCTCGGCTAGTTAGCTATCTACTAGATGATGAGCATGATGGTGTTGACAGCAGTATTAGCATTAAAGTTGAAGCTTCAGAAGCTGATATTTTCAAGCAGAGTGTACAGATAAGGAGTTGAGAGAGCTGGACAGACTCAACGCTCTGCTGCATCACTGTCTTTAGGTAGAAATGAATTGAGGGCTAAATTCCACAGCGCTACTATCAGCACGTAGTCGAATTGCATTGTGAGTAATGTAGAAAACCATTAACTTGAATGAGAATACACCAACATGTCCCTGAAAGAAGTTTAAACTAATTGAAAAACAAATGTCATCTGCGTGTAGCAGACGTATAATGAAGTCGAGGTTCATTTAGGCTTTAAGTGCTGCTTTAAATAATCTTTTAAACACACCTTCCTGAATCCTGTAAGAATGTCTCTCAGAGTGAGAAGTGATGACTGAGATCTATAATCTCCACTCAGGTAAAAGGCCATGGAGGGGACAGATCAGGGAACGAGTGATGAAATAATAAATAAATAAATAACGAGGAGGAATGAAAGAGAAAGGGAAAGAATGACAGAGGATTGAAGGACTTCTCCTTTCATGAGCAACTTCAAACAGAAGGGATGCTGAGGAGATCCATTGTACCAGAGAAACAAAGAGGAAATGAAAGAGAAAGTAAGAGAGAGAGAGAGAGAGATTAGCATAAAAGAGAGGACAGATGACAGCACAAATGGCTTTAGTACTTAATTCTTAATGAGAGCTGTGTCAGGACCTTTCTTTAATAAAGATGTGCTAAATGTAAACTTTTATTGTTTATTGTTAAATATTTAACCCTTTAATTTAATATTTGATAATGAACCTATTATAAGCATGTAATAAGTAGTTTACTCATTAAAACATAATTGTTAATTAATGATGAAATTAAAAAAAAAATGTGTAAAATACATTGTATTATATATATTAATGTTTAGGAAGTCAAGAACTGTATGATAAATGTTTAGTGTAATTAATAACTAATAATAAAATTAATAAAACAAGAAAAACCTGAATCTTTAGAAATGTTTTTGTCACAGTTGGTCTCTCTTTTTTTAATCTCACTTTTCTGGCAATTTCAGGAGAAAATTTCACAATTTTCTCACACTTTAATGCTATTAAAGTGTTTAAAATACACACACACACACACACACACACACACATATATATATATATATATATATATATATACACATATGTATATATATATATATATATATATATATATATATATATATATATATATATCATCATCATCATCATTTTAATGAATGATCAATTTTATCTTTAAAAATACAACCAGTAATCATTGTGTAATCAGTCGCACATTCTCATGTCTTGGATATGGTGAAGAAAGGTTGCTGACTTTGTTGTTATTTTTTAAAGAAATAAGTAATGGGGAAGTGATGGGGCAGAACAAGTGGCTACAAAAGCAAGGGAGGCATCATTTCTGTTTCTGAAATGTCAAGTTCAAGTTCAAGTTTGCTTTAATGGTGAATGTTTCCAGACTACAGAGTTAAAAAGAAACAAATAAATTCTTGTGTTATAGTGCCACACCTACACACTTAACATAAAGTGCATACAACAAATTATCATAGGGCATCATAGGGAGAAATTTCCCACCATTCACCAAACTTTGCTGTATGTGCATTTTTGGATTTTGAAACGGCTTCTAACTGCCAGAGAGCAAATTGCCACATCAGGAGGAGATTAAAAGTCACATGACTAGAGTAATTTGGATAATTAGGCAGCTAAGTTTTTTTTTTTCACTGAATTTGGTGTTCATGTTATTATATTTTGAGTTGTATAAAGCGTTGTTTATATTCTGAGTTATTATATTCTGAGTTGTGTAAAGGGATGTTCGAACAGGAACTTGACTAGCGTATTACAGATTCAAACAGCAGATGAGTGACTTCTCACTTTCATGTGGCCTGCAAGCCGCCATGGAATTATGGCAATGAATTTATCCAAATCTGGCTCAGCCACAACTCTGCCTCAGTGAGAGCCAAACTCTGAGAGGATACAGAGCAGAACCTACAGCTGGAACACTTTTGGGCCAGAAATAAAACACTGCACCAGTGTTAGATATACTTGGCTACATTTGGGTCATTTTTGGCTCAGATTTTAAATCCTGTGTAAATGCTGACTCACAATACACCTGCCATTATCCTAACTACCCAATACTGTACCTGAACTATGTTTACATTTACAGCATTTAGCAGATGCAGTTATCCAGTGCGACTTATATGAATATGAATATGAAAACATGGGAACTAGAGCTGTTTCAAGAACTTCCTTCAGAATCAACTTAATCTTATATTATCTTTAATACAACAGTTAGTTAATTTCATTGGACAAGTGGCTTTCAAAGATTGCTGATATTTACTGGTACTGGTAGAGCACTGGTAGATTTCATTGTTTGTATCACTCCGCTTGTCTGGGTTCACGACATAAAATTCCAGTTCTAGCAATAGTTCGTTACATTTGTCCTGCGGCTCATGCCTACGGCCATACAGATATTTATTATAACAGCTCTCTTGCTCATGCGATATTGCTTAAATAACATGAATTCCAAAAGTATTCTCAGGATTATTCTCAGAATATTATCACCAAGTGACACAAGAATGAAGAATGCTTACCTTCAGCGTTAGTGCTAGCTTCTGTTCTGTCAAGCCAATACAGGTAGCTAAGTAATCTTAGATGTTCACGAGCCAGTGGTTAACACTTTACTCATGAAACGTGCTAACTGTCATGGTAACAATTACTGATGACAACTAGCTAGCGAAGTGGCGAAAGTTGGACACACTTTATAGTCATTTGGTTGAGATAAACAGACTAAAAACATGAAATCCTGAATCTTTTGAATGTAGTGGGACTGTGGGAGTATAGAATCCCTTTTTAATCTGTTTAATTTTTGTGTTTCAGAAGACTTAATTAGTGTATCTACTGATTCTAATATACAGTATGTATTAACAAACATTTAGAAGCAGTGAATTATATATTTACTTGATTGTAACTAATTTATTACCAAACCTTAAATTAAAATTTAAAGTTTAAATAAAAAGAAAACCTAAACTGATTCCAAAACTTTAAATGCAACATGACTTGTTGAATCATATTCCTCTTTTGTCAAGTATATATATATATATATATATATATATATATATATATATATATATATATATATACATATATATATATATATATATATATATATATATATATATATAAACAATGTTATATAAAAAAATGTTTATCACCAATTTTTATCACCAAAAACTATCAAAGGGATTGTGGGTTCAATCAGTAGAGGGCTCTCTGGATAAAACTACATTTAAATACTTTAATTTATGGACAAAAAGTTTTTTTGCCTAGCTAGTTTTTTCCCAAAATGTTACATTGCTCTGATAATGTCCCAAAATGGATTTAACAATGAGAAGAAAGCTAAACCTAAATGTGGCTCCTATAAATCTCGCTACATAACAAATTAATAAATTTGCACCTTGTCTATTGCAATGAATTATGGAGGGTTTTTTAAACCTCATTCCTGTTGGTAAACTGGAGAATCCAGTTTTTTATTTGAGAATTTGGGAATTTGGGAATTCGGGAGTTATTTGGGAATTATCCTGGGGTTATTGGGGAGTTATTTGGGAATTATTCGGAATGGTTAAAGTGTATAACTCCCCGATAACCCCAGGATACTTCCCAAATAACTCCCAAATTCTCAAATAAAAAATTGGATTCTCCAGTTTACCAACATTTCAGTCTTCTAATTGTCAATACTCTGAGGTTAAACATTAATGAGACTTATTATAACAAGCGTAATATATAACTACATTCAGGGCATGTTCATGAGAGCAGGAATCCTGGAACATTCTATGACATTAAATATGGCAGGTGTGTGTTTTTAACGTGATGCTACTTGTCCAGCAGTGTGGCATCTCGCCATAAGATTTCCATACTTATGAAAGATTTATAGATCTATACATTATGTAGCATGAGGCCTGAATTATTGATTTGTCACTGCAGGTGGTGGTGATGCTGATCGCAGCCTGCTGAGAGGATCAGAAAGAGGAAACACTGAAGCTCTCTGGCAGGAGTGTTTATGATCAGAGTCTTCAAAGTGGGATGCTTTGAGAACCTGACTTCTTAAAAATAGTTAAACTTTTTTTCTCCTTACCTATCAAGTGCACCGGTGATCAAGGACTTTTGTCTGAAATTGCATGTTTCTCTGGATTTTTTGTCCATTTTTACAAATTTTTTCCACTAAATGTTTTTACTAAACTAGTAGTTACTACAGTTGCTGAATTCTGGATTGTGATTGGTCAGAAGGTGTTGATTAATTTTCTGTAACAGTAACTCTGACAGAAGCACGGCTGCAAATCATAGGTTTCACATCACTCATTTGTGGATTTTTTTCTTTATTTAAATGTCTGTAGAGTCAATGCTTGGTTGAGCCATATTTTATCTGGCAAGCCGTTGAAATTTTACAGAATCCCATCTGAACTGTGTCCTTTTCAGACGAAACGTTTTAGCTAAATTGTTTACCAGACAAAAACAACCATAAAATGACCACCTTAACCTGTAGTGTTAAAAAGTGTAGATCAAATTGTTTGTACATAATTTAAGGCTTGAAATAAAACTCACTTCCTTACCTGATGCAAGTGCTGAAAAGTTTTCACAAGCTAGAATTTATATGGAAGCTTTATTAAAATGTATATTGATAATTACATAAGTAATTATGTAACTCTGAGACGAAAGGAGGAATAAAAGTGTTAACTAAAATATGACAGGTGTTTGTAAATCTTAGCATAAGGAAGGGACTTTTTCAGTCATGACTGTTTATAGATCATAACTGAGATGAAGAGAAGACAGATTGGAGGGATTTTACAGCCCTATTGCTTTAAAATCTAAAGAGCAGAATGGACTGAGCAGAAGTGAACACAGCTCTACAAACACTTGGACTACGGAATTGGAACTGAATGTTTGCTATTTGGAGCACTAATGCCCCAGTTGACATTTCCAGGGGATTTTTAACTCTGTCGCATGCAGAGACGAGATGTCCAGGCCGTCTGCCACCAAAGCAGGAAAACCAAACAATTCAAGACAAGAGAGATTTACAGGAAAATGGCAGGAATTGTATTTTACACACATTACACACATTCCTGATGTCTGTGTGAACATTTCTTGACATTTTTGGCCACCCAGTCACTCAGAGAAAATGTGCAGATCCAACAAATTATATGTCGCCGACAGAAAAGTGGCTGAAATTCGCTAATTCCTTATCTGTCCATCTTTCTCTCTGGTATTAGGGTTTTCCTGGAAGCGTCCAGATTGGAGATTGATGTTGTGAGTCTGCACAGTGTAACATCCGTTTTCCCTCTCTTTTTCTTTTTCTCTCTCTCTCTCTCTCTTTCTCTTTCGATTTTTCTCTGTCCAAGTCTTTCTGTAAACACACTGTCCTGCGCCGCAGATGACATGCAGACGAGGCCAAAACCCCCAAAGTGTTTATGGCACAGGGCGTTTGAAGGCCCGGCTTTCTTTCCTTTCTTCCTTTTTTCTCCTTTCCTTCTTTTTGTGGTGATCTAAAGCAGCATGTACTCTGGACTTTCCCCTTGCAGTTTTTTGGGTAGCACTGGTGTTTAGATAGCTAGTTTCTGCTAGCTCATTGCTAATGGGGATCTCTCTGTAATGCTTGAGGCTGCAGATAAATGGAAAAGAGCTTCCAGATAAGTTCTCACCTGCATGACCTACAGTAAGTGAAACATCCTGCACTGTACATCCTGGCAGATTTTATTTATTCTCAGTTTGAGTATAGTTTAAGAGATCTAGACTAGTTAGCAACAATCTACTGACTGTAAGTAAGAACAGTTGTTGCTCCAACATGTGTGTGAGGTTCTAATTAGATACAGTTGGAGTGAAGGGTAGGATTAGCACGTGTAGTTCACCCCAGTTCACTCTGTAGTCCACCCCCAGTCCATTCTGTAGTTCACCCCCAGTCCACTCTGTAGTTCATCTCCAGTCCAATCTGTAGTTCATCTCCAGTCCACTCTGTAATCCTCCCCCAGTCCACTCTGCAGTTCTTCCGCAGTCCTTTCTGTAGTTCACCCCAGTCCACTCTGTAGTTCACCCCAGTCCACTCTGTAGTTCATCTCCAGTCCACTCTGTAGTTCACCCCAGTCCACTCTGTAGTTCATCTCCAGTCCACTCTGTAGTTCACCCCAGTCCACTCTGTAGTTCATCTCCAGTCCACTCTGTAGTTCACCCCAGTCCACTCTGTAGTTCATCTCCAGTCCACTCTGTAGTTCACCCCAGTCCACTCTGTAGTTCATCTCCAGTCCACTCTGTAGTTCACCCCCAGTCCACTCTGTAGTTCATCTCCAGTCCACTCTGTAATCCACTCCCAGTCCACTCTGTAGTTCATCTCCAGTCCACTCTGTAATCCACCCCCAGTCCACTCTGTAGTTCATCTCCAGTCCACTCTGTAATCCACCCCCAGTCCACTCTGCAGTTCTTCCGCAGTCCTTTCTGTAGTTCACCCCAGTCCACTCTGTAATTTACCCCAGTCCACTCTGTAGTTCGCCCCCAGTCCGCTCTGTAGTTTACCCCAGTCCGCTCTGTAGTTCACCCCAGTCTACTTTGTAGTTCACCCCAGTCTACTTTGTAGTTTACCCCAGTCCACTCTGTAGTTCAGCCACAGTCCACTCTGTAGTCCACCCCAGTCCACTCTGTACTTCACCTCCAGTTCACTCTGTAATCCACTCCCAGTCCATTCTGTAGTCCATCACCAGTCCACTTTGTACTTCACTCCCAGTCCACTCTGTAGCCCCAAAGTCCACTCTGTATCCACTCTGTTTCCTAATTCATCCAGTACTCCCATCCATAGTCTATTTAATATTTAACTCTCAAATCCACTCTGTAGTCCCTTTTCTAATCCTAATTCCCTAGTACAAACTGTAGCCCCCTTTTATAGTCCCCTCCATGTCCATTTCTTAGTCCACTCTGTAGTCTACTCTGTAGTAGTTAACTTCATAGCTCATTTGTGTCCATTCCTTATTGAGGGGCAAGGTTACTGCTCAGATTGACTCATATTGTTATTTATATTTCATTCCTTTTAAACACAGGTTGAACTCAGTGTAGCTATTATTGATTGTACTGAAGCAGTGTTTGTTGGTCAGTCACCATGGCAGCTCTGCGCTTACACTCGGGTATTTATGGCTCTTAAATTACACCTCAATAAGAAAATTCTTAGTTTAATGTGATTCATTAGGGAACATTTGGATGGTGGCTGCTGCCAAAGAGCTTTCAGTCTGTCCAGCTTTGTGTTGCAAAACAAAACATACAAAACAAACTGTGCGCTGTCACATCTGGCCTCTGAAGAAAAGTAGTGAAGGCAGTTAGAGCATTTCTTTGAAGAATAAGAGCAAAACACAATGTGGAACAAGATAGAAACACTGCAGAAAAGATTTAGAAAGCTTTAATAGTCCTCATGAGTGAATATTAAAATATGTCCAATTACTCTGACTCACTACTGCTCATATATGTGCTCATATATGTCAGAAAAAGAATGATCATTAATTATGCCAATAACATTAAATTATTTTGTTTTAGGTTCACTCAAGTTCAGGGTAATGCACAAAAATAGAGCTTGTAATGTTTTTGATACACAATAGAAAATAAAAAAATGATTTAAAATAGTAAATTATTTGGCTAAATATGTAATTAAATAAGTAACTTTGTGGTTTTCCACTTTCCATATATAGTACTTGTTTCTTCGTTTCTTGCCCCATTGGTCTCTTGTTTCCTGCTTTTTTATTTTATTTTCAGTCTTTTTTTTGTGTATGTGTGTATGTGTATGTGTGTGTGTGTGTGTGTGTGTGTGTGTATTGAACCAGCACCTCTATGCTGTTTCCTGAGTTTTGTTACTTGAAATACATTCTAGACATATAATAAACATTTGGCAAATAAAATATACATTGTTATTATTATTAGGGCTGTCACAACTAGTTATTAGAATGAGGAATAATTGTTAAACATTGCCAATAGATTATTAGATTGTAAGAATAATTGCTTTTTGCATCAATTTTGTTATGCAGTTATTATGTGTATGTTTTTTGTCCATGTAACATAAGTCTTTATGACAATATTTTTTGCATCAAAATGTCTGACAACAGTCTAATCCCTAACCACCATGCTTCATTGACTTTCAATGTTTAATGTGATTAATTACAGAGTAATGTTAATTTTATATGAGCTTAATGCTTTGCAGTAATTAAACAAGCTTCAATATATCTCAGATGTATTTAAACATATTAAAAGTACATTTGCCAGAATAAGAATGATAAATCAGCCTACACTGGAGGAAACTTTATTCACTATGCACACATGCAGAACTTTTGCCAACATAAAAATTGTGTAATAATGTGCATTTGTTAGGTCCTGAGTAATAACTGTACAATAATGAAACCACATGAATAAAGGCACTTTAGCAAGTAGTAAAAACGTGAATAAATGTGCCCTGTGGTAAGCTTTCAGTGCCCTCAAATGAAAAGCAGACGTGGGCTACTGCTGAGCCAATGATACATGACTTTAATATTTTTGAGGCTTGGAGCCCAGGTCAGTTTAAGAAGCACACGGTATGATGTAGTTCGATATGATCACAGAGCAGGAAAAAAGTTTTAGCATTTAAAAAAACCTATAGCATTTTTTTTGGTTCAGGAAGTTAAAAGGGCCCCTGAATCTATCAGCGTTCTACATTGGCTGCATCCCAAATGTCAGAGTTCATGTCTGGTTAGTGTTCTCACTAAAACACAGGCCACTTTAGGAAAATATGTACAATGCATAGAATTTGTTCATAAAGCCAACCTGTTCAGGAGTTCAGTCCAGTCCCAGTGCAGTCTCATCTTTTGTCTTGTTTTAACAAAAGATATGTGTATTTGAGAGAAAATGAATTTAGATGTTGACAAAATGCTGATATTTCTTTGATACCTAAAGAAAACACCAGAACATCAGGTGGAATAAAGACTAAATCAAGATGACAGTCAGTGAACTAAAGACCCATCTTTGTTCTTTGTATTTCATGGTGAACATCAGTGTTTGATGGTGTCTGTATTTGATAGTGTCAGTTTAAGGGTGTCCGTATTTGATGGCCTGTGTCAGTGTTTAATGTGTCTCAGTGTTTGATAGCGCCAGTGTTTATTGGTGTCAGTATTTGATGGTGTGTCAGTGATTAACGGTGTCAGTATTTGATGGTGTGTGTCAGTGTTTGATAGTGACAGTGTTTAATGGTGTCAGTATTTGATTGTATGTGTCAGTGTTTAATGGTGTCAGTATTTTATTGTGTGTCAGTGTTTGATAGTATCAGTGTTCAATGGTATCAGTATTTGATGGTGTGTGTCAGTGTTTGATAGTGTCAGTATTTAATAGAATCAGTATTTGATGGTGTGTGTCAGTGTTTGATAGTGTCAGTGTTTAATGGTGTCAGTATTTGATGGTGTGTGTCAGTGTTTGATAGTGTCCGTATTTAATGGCATCAGTGTTTGATGGTGTGTGTCAGTGTTTGATAGTGTCCGTATTTAATAGAATCAGTATTTGATGGTGTGTGTCAGTGTTTGATAGTGTCAGTGTTTAATGGTGTCAGTATTTGATGGTGTGTGTCAGTGTTTGATAGTGTCCATATTTAATGGCATCAGTGTTTGATGGTGTGTGTCAGTGTTTGATAGTGTCCGTATTTAATAGATTCAGTATTTGATGGTGTGTGTCAGTGTTTGATAGTGTCAGTGTTTAATGGTGTCAGTATTTGATGGTGTGTGTCAGTGTTTGATAGTGTCCGTATTTAATGGCATCAGTGTTTGATGGTGTGTGTCAGTGTTTGATAGTGTCAGTGTTTAATGGTATCAGTATTTGATGGTGTGTGTCAGTGTTTGATAGTGTCAGTATTTAATGGTATCAGTATTTGATGGTGTGTGTCAGCATTTAATAGTGTCAGTATTTAATGGCATCAGTGTTTGATGGTGTGTGTCAGTGTTTGATAGTGTCAGTATTTAATGGTATCAGTATTTGATGGTGTGTGTCAGCATTTAATAGTGTCAGTATTTAATGGCATCAGGGTTTGATGGTGTGTGTCAGTGTTTGATAGTGTCCGTATTTAATAGAATCAGTATTTGATGGTGTGTGTCAGTGTTTGATAGTGTCAGTGTTTAATGGTATCAGTATTTGGTGGTGTGTGTCAGTGTTTGATAGTATCAGTGTTTAATGGTATCAGTATTTGATGGTATGTGTCAGTGTTTTATAGTGACATTGTTTGATGGTGTCAGTATTTAATGGTGTGAGTGTTTAATAGTGTCAGTATTTAATGTGGTGTCAGTGTTTGATAGTGTTTAATGGCATCAGTGTTTGATGGTGTATGTCAGTGTTTAATGATGTGTGTCAGTGTTTGATAGTATCAGTGTTCAATGGTATCAGTATTTGAAGGTGTGTGCCAGTGTTTGATTGTGTCAGTATTTAATGGTGTCAGTCTTTGATGGTGTGTGTCAGTGTTTGATAGTGTCAGTGTTTAATGGTATCAGTATTTGATGGTATGTGTCAGTGTTTTATAGTGACATTGTTTAATGGTGTCAGTATTTGATGGTGTGAGTGTTTAATAGTGTCAGTATTTAATGTAGTGTGTCAGTGTTTAATAGTGTTTAATGGTGTCAGTATTTGATGGTGTATGTCAGTGTTTAATGGTGTGTGTCAGTGTTTGATTGTGTCAGTATTTAATGGTGTCAGTGTTTGATGTTGTGTCTTGGCCTTAGGTGCATCTCATTGTTTAATGGTAAATAAAGTGTTCAATGTTTAGATCAACGGTATGAGTGTTTGATGGTGTTTGTTAGTGTCAGTGTTTGGTGGTGAATCTAGGTGTTTAATGGTGAACATCAGAGTTTGATGCTGTGTCATTGTTTGATGGTGCATCTGGGTGTTTTGAAAATTTCTGTGTTTAATGGTATATGTCAGTATTTGATTGTGTGTGTCTGTGTTTTATGGTGCATCTTGGTGTTTGATGTCTTGGTATTTAATGGTGAACATCAGTGTTTGATGTTGTGTGTCAGTGTTTGATGGTGTGTCTTGGTGTTTGGTGCATGTTTCTGTGTTTAATTGTGTGTCTCCTTTTTTATTGGTGTACATCATCGTTTGTACATCAGCGATTGTATATCAGCGTACATCAGCGATCATCTAGGTGTTTAATGGTGTATCACTGATTGATGGTATTTCTTGGTCTTGGTGTTTTGTTGCCATTTTTCTGTGGTTAATGGTGTGTCAGTGTTTGAATATGTGTGTCAGTGTTTGATGATACATCTTTGTGTTTGGTGTGTCTTAGTGTTTGACGCTGTGAATCAGGGTTTAATGGTGTTAATATTTTACGGTGTGTCTCAGTGTTTAGTGCATCTCTGTGTTTAATGGTGTGAGGTTTGTGTATGAGTGTATGATGGTGTGTCTTATTGTTTGGTGTGTCATGGTGTTTGTGCTCCTCAGTGTTTCATGGTGTGTCTTTCTGTTTGATATATCTCAATGTCTGGTGTGTGTCTCAGTGTTTGCTGGTGTGTCTTGTTGTTTGGTGTGTCTTGGTGTTTAATGGGGTGGCCTGTATTTGTTGAAGAGTCTCTCAGTTTATTGTTGTGTCTCAGTGTTTTTTAGTGTTTGATGGTGTGTGTTTTAACATTCATCAACACAGCAACAAAAAGCTTGAATGTGTGTGTGTGTGGGTGTGTGTGTGTGTGCGCGCAGTAACTTTTAGCCTGTAGATGAGAAAATGGCCAACGTAAGTATTCATATTTCAGCTGCTGACGGACAGGTGACCCTCGGCCCTCTGGGAATGAGAGCTGGCCTTCGGGCTTTTAGAGGGATGATACACACACACACACACACACACAGTCTGCTAGTGATTAGGCCTTCACACACATACACATGCACACACACACACACACACACATAATTTCCCGCTGTCCTGAGGCAATAAAAAGCACAGCACTGGTGTTCTCCATCTTCCATTGTGTGTTTGTTCTGCTGATTGCTGCTCTTTCCTTTCTCTCCGCACATTTCTCTCCATCTAAACTTTCCATTTTCTCAGAGTTCCCCTTTAAAAATGCCGCAGTTTTATTCTGGAGCACGTCGGTTGATGTCAGCACGTCTCTAATCCCATCAAAGGCACATCAGAAGTGTGGAGATGGAGGACAAGATGGCCTTTCATGCAGCCTGGAGAGTCACACGGAGCGCATATGGTTAGAGAGAGATAAAGAGTGAGATAGGGCACATACACACTCAAACAGAGCCTGGAGCGTTTCATTAACAGGCCTCTCTCTGCTCCTCAGGTGTGTGTGTGTGTGTGTGTGTGTGTGTGTGTGTGTGTGTACTTTACGATTCTAAAGTCTGTGTGAACTTCTAATACGACTAACACAAATGTTTATCACATGATATCCCATCATTTTCCACTAATCAATAGCATCATCATCACCCTGTTCACTACATAGTGCAGTATTTCAGGAGTTCACACTTCAGTAGTCAGGTCTGAATGCATAGTGGAGGATCATTTATTCCATCCCACAATGCATTGCGATAGGATTCGCAAATGTCATTCGTCAAACACTATTTAAATTTACATAATTTTACATATTCAAATACCCCCAAACCAAAACGTATAACATGTTTAACATGTCTTCTAATAAAATGTGTAAACCTTTGTGAATAGGGCATGTGGATTGGCACGCAACCACAGTGGACTGATGATGGTGTTTTTGTGGACTATATAGTGAATAGGAGGTATTGTTTGGGACATACCCACAGTGGACCGATGATGGTGTTTATGTGCACTATATAGTGAATAGAGTGTGTGGTTTGGGAAACATCCACATTGGATGAAGGTCAGGTTGTGATGGTGTTCAGAAAATGGAATGATGAATAAACTGTATAGAGAACATTCCTCATGATGTTTCCTAGATTAGTGTGCTATGTAGTGCAGGAAGTAGGGAGTATGTAGACATTCAGGACGCCACATAGGAGAGAAGGTCAAGTTCACGTGGGTGTTAAAAGCCCCGTCGGCCCATAGGAGAGACACGATGGAGATCTGGAGTGTGTATAGACCTGAGACCGTAAATGTATCTGAGTGTCATGTCAGCTGGATATATATTGGCTCTCTCTCTCTCTCTCTCTCTCTATATATATATATATATATATATATATATATATACATATATATATATATATATATATATATATATATATATATATATATATATATATATAGTGTGTGTGTGTGTGTGTGTGATAAAGATAAAGGCCAGACAGAGAGATTTTAGCCAGTAAGATTTTTACAGTATACACTTTCTCACCCCCTCTCTCTATCTCCCTCTGCATCACACATGTACACACACACACACACACACACACATAAATACACACTCACACTTATTAAGAGTGCTCAGTAGCACAAAGCAGACAGTTAAAAGCATTTCAGGTTAATAATAATTTGGGACTTGACCGCTTTCCAGGAGTGTTTATGGATTTAAAAATGCTTTAATGATAATAATAATAATAATAATAATAATAATAATAATAATTTGTTAGTTAATAATTAGTCAATTACAGTATAAGAAAAGTGTTATATTTCTATTTTTTTTTTATTTTCTATTTTTATTAACACATTCTTTTACTGGTTTCATTTTTTTATTTACAATTATTTTCAAAAGAGAAAATAATTAGCTTCTAGCTTTTGTCTTTTGTCTCCTCGTTTTGTTTCATTGTCTTAATGTTCCGTGTGTTTTCACTTTTAATAAATGAAATCTGCACTTGCGTCCTCCTCCTCTACAATTCTGTGACAATACACAATATATTATTATATTATATAGACTACACATTGTAGCACAATAATATAATAAATTGTGTAATTAAAAAATATATAATTACATATAAAATTAATATATTCTTAAATTCCTAAACATGTAGACTTCTACAGTACAAAATCAATATAGTACACAGTGAGTATTTTATAAACCAAAAATGTAATAATGTAGTATTAAATATAGTAAAGTAATAATAATATACTACAGTTATTATTATATAGTATTAACTTATTTGTATATACTGTATAAGTGTGTATCATATATAACAAATAGTCTGTGTGTTATGTATATGTGCTATATATATAAATATAAACATTACTTAATATTCTATACATTTTAATATCATTTTAAACTATTACTTTAATTTTTCTTTTTTACTAAATAATTACAGTGTGATAATATTTCAGACATTTTGTCATAGAGAAAAGTGCTTAGCAATGCAGCTGTCAATCTACTGCTAAATGGGTTTGTATGGTTGTGTGTGTGGGTGTGTGCGTGTGTGTGTGTGTGTGTGTGAGCGTCCATGTGTCTGCAGTAGGATTTGTAGTGCTCCCTTGGGCCTCATCCTACAAGGCACTGACTGGCAGCTGTGTGTGTGTGTGTGTGCATGTGTGTATCAAACCGCTACAGTGTCATGCTTCCCCACATCGCCTGTTCAACAGCATGGGGTTTGTATGGAATGCTGACCACATGGCTACCAATCACACACACACATACACACACACACACACACGTTAAAGCTTTGATCCACTGGCACACTGAAAGAGCTCTGTAACACAAAGCACACTGATGCAATACACACCATTAAACTCCAACAGTCATAAACACTCACCAACACACACACACACACATACACACACACATACACACATCATTATTTATCCCATAGTCTATCTTTTCAACTATATCACATCTTCTCCTTATCCACACCACACTTTCACACTTCAGACTTTTGGCTAAAACTTTGAATTTTTAATCCTTCATGTCCAGCCGATCTAAAACACTTTGCAGGAGTTTATTCGAGATCAGTTTTTAAAGCTTAATGTACCAACATTTTTAATGTTTAATTATAGTTTAGTTTAGGGTGTAGTGTCACTCTCAGTGCAGGTACCGTATATACAGGAACTGACTCGTCCTTTAGAAGGAACTTTTTAGCAATGTCTGCAATTGTGCTTTGTTCAAAAAGCGTAAATGTGCTGAACAAGCTGTTAAACTCAGACTGAAATCCTCGGGGACGAAGTAAAAAATAAACTCCAGCCACTTGTTTCTGATGTGTGGATCCTATGGAAGGCTGCGCAAAGACATGTTTGCTTCCAAACAGACAGAAACAGCAGAATGTTTAAACACACGCTTGTCCAACTTTTACTGCTTGTTAAAGACTTTCATGTACATCACAGTTTCCAGCTTTTTTTTCTTCCCCACCTGATACATGTGACAAAAACAGAACTACAGCACTCTGATTCATGTCGGCCATTTTCTTATCATTCTTCTGTCTCAGGGCAGAGTGAACAACATATAAACCACGACAGAGGCTTGTTCCATACAATTTCAAAGCACTGCTCTTAGTTTACATTAAATAAGTAAACTAATAAATAAAGATGGCACATTTTTCTCGAATTAAACTAAGAAAGATTCTTTCTCTCTTCCTCAATCCATCTGGACCGTTTTTACTGTTATGAGCAAATGTTCCTAACGGAAAATGTCCTGTATGTATTGCTAATGTATTGCAGCCTTACAGTTTTAAGCAAATCCAATCTCTTGGCTTCTCACTTGACGAGGTAAGTTGAATGCCACTATTTTAGATTTTTTTTTATGTTCATTAATGTAACTCTGCATTAATGTTCACAGAAAAATATTATTATTTAAAGGTTTGATAGTAGTTTGCTACAGAGATTGTTGTTAATTCTTTTCAGAAATCATATTATGAGTCAATGTTTATGAATTGAATGTTTAAAGTGAAATGTATTTATAAATGCTTTAGGCTATATATAATAAATGTTCATAATAATACTAGATTACTGTAAATTCTTCCTATAAGTTTAATATTAAGTAGGAGGTGAATGAAAGCTGCATGCATTTATGCTCCAGTGTTACTCACAATAAGAAGCAGCTAACTGGATGATAAAGTAGATTTTTCTACTCAATGTTAAATTTTCCTTCTTTGTTAGTACTATTATTATTATTATTGTACACACTATACTGGAACTTTTTATATAGATTTAAAGTGTGAAGCTATTGTTATTGTATTGATATCCTTTTATTTCATCGTTCATATCGACAAATCTTTTACTTTCCCAAACATGCAAAAAAAATCCTAAAACAAGGAAACTAGTAAGTATGAATATGATCATGTGGCAAGTCACAGTTTATTTATGATATCTTTAATATTACATGATTAGTATAGGTATCGAAAAATATTTGAAATTTACACATCACACCTTTAAAGTTTAAAGTGCTAAAACTTCTAGAGCACAAGAGCACTTCGGGGGGATCATGTCAGTGTCAGTGTGGTTTATTTTCCATCAGGGGGATTTCAGAATAAAGTTCTGCAGTTGTTGTCTGCTGATAGCCGTGTCCTGTGTGTGTGTGTGGGTGTGTGTGTGTGTGTTTGGCAAGAGGTCCAGGCAGTGCTTGGAAAAGAACAGTAGCAAAGAGGACACTGTGAGGACAAACACACATGCACACGCACACACACACACACACACACACACACACACACACACAAACACACACACACATTGCCAAATCACACAGCCACTCTAATCTTCTTTAATCCAGACCTCTGCAGTGTCGAAGCCCACTGAGCTCCGGGCAAACACTGACCTCTCTCTCTCTCTCTCTGTCTCACACACACACACACACACATACATGTTTACCATCCAAAAGAATTACAATAGAATGAAATAAAATTCTATAGAACACTGGTATACATTGTTAGCTGCTAGTAAACTAGCTTACATTGCTCACACTGGTGAAAGTCTTATCCTCATTTTTCCACTTATTTATTTAACAGCAATCAGACCTATCAAAAATGTACATCGTTACAGGTACCATGGCAACCATTTTTTAATCACTAAGTTTAGCTCAGTGTGCTAGTGAGCTATCTTAGAACACAGACTCTGAATCTTCTTGAGGGTAAAGTCGTCATCCTGTAATCTCAGGTGTGAATCGGGTTCATGATGTGTTGTCATGACAACCACAACACCATATCATACCATACCAAGAACCCTGATTCTGGTACTGAACCAATACCATAGTAAAGCTATACATCCTGATTATTAAATTATATAAATCAATGGCCAATTAGAGCAAGCACATTGTATGCTTCATAAATTGCTTTTTAAGGAGAAGGGGCAGGGCTAAGACACTCAGGGTTCACTGGGGGCGGGGTTAATTTAAAGGCAGGAAAAATAAAATAAATAAATAAAAAGGTAAATAAAATATTAAAACATAAAAAGTATTGAGCATGACAGTAATAATAATATTAGTATATAATAAATAATAACAGCATTTAAAACTTCTATAAAATTGTAAAAAAAAAAATAAGTGCAAATAAAAGTTTACTGCAATAAAAGTTTATATGTAACTTCAAGATTCAGGGTTTTTTTTTTTTATCATTTTACCCCCTACTGCATCCAGAAAAAAAACACTGATGCAGTTGGTGAAGAGAGATTAATTTTTTTAGACATCCTCCACTGATCTGCTTTGTCTGTCTCCGTCTGAAATCTATTTGGATTTTCTTCAGTGTGTGGAATGGTTCCTTCTCCCAGACATTCCTGAAGACAGGAGGTCACAGCGTCGTGGTTTTAAAGGCAAACGTCCAAAAGCGATTTGTAGAAACTGGCTGAGTGCCAGAGTGTGTTTTTTAAAGTTTACAGCATGAAAGATTAATGGACATTTCAGAAAACCACTGCGTCTCTGCAGCCTTTCAGTAAAAAAAACGTAATGAGACATTTTCACTGCTCTCCTTTTTCATCATTAGGGTCAGGTGGGGTCAAAGGTCATACCAGCTCTGAGAACCCTGACAGAATAATTAACACAGGTGGAATTTTAATGGGCGAACTGAACAAAGGATTAAAATGAATGAAATCAGTGAAGCTGAATTAACACAGTTTAACTGAATTCAGTTAATTAACTCGATTGAGACTTTAGCTGAACCTTTTTATCAGTGTCAATTTTACTCAGATGAACATTTCAGAAGTTTAAAAACCATCTGAGATTATAACCATAAAATTGATTAATATGTTAATATGAGACATCAGTTTTATAGATCTAAAATGTTCAATTTCTTATTATAGTTAACTTCATGCTAAAAGTTACTTTTTTAATAACCATATTTACAATATCTCATTTAGTTCATTTAGAAATAATACACACACCCATCATAAAAAATATTTCTATAGGTGCAGTCTAGAACTTAATGTTCCATAATACCAGAATTCACCTTTATCATTTTAATTCAGATGTGTGTTATACAAGCATCAAAAAAAACTAAGTATACATACATCTGTCATAAATAAATAAATGAACTAATTAATTAATGTAGCATGGAAATTAATTTATACAATGGGAAAAAGGAAATGAATAATAAATACATGAATATCTTCTTATATCCATCCCTAAACACACATAGATAGATAGATAGATAGATAGATAGATAGATAGATAGATAGATAGATAGAGCACACCTAACACCTGTTTGCATAAACCTAGGATTAAATAAAAGTAAAATAAAAATGAATGAAAAGAATAAAAATTCTTTTATAAAACGCACCACGTTTGCAACCCAGTTTCACAGAAAAAGCATTCTCTTGCAGCATATCTGCAGTATCTTCTATATCTTGACTATCAATATTCTGGCACAAGCATATGATGCATATCAACATATCAGACTCGAATCTCCATAAGACATGTTCTGTAATTTAACCTAGCTAACTTCTACCACTACACTGTTTAAATAAGTTCAATATGGATTAAATAATTTTACCTCTTTTGTAAACATCTGGTGTCATGCGCAATCTTGCGACAGCTTCCCGATCCAGCCACGAGAATGATTTCAATACGTTCTTCTTTTGTCAAAGGAGTTCTTAAAGGCTATTTGGAAAAAAACTAGAAAATAAGTATGAAAGATTTTGGAAGACATTTTGCTAAAAACATGTTTAGCAACATGACTTTTGGGACACCCTGTGTGTGTGTGTGTGTGTGTGTGTGTGTGTGTGTGTGTGTGTGTGTGTGTGTGTGTTTTTTTTCGTTATTCAAAGCAAAGTGTCTCAGTGACTCTCAGCCATAATACTCTCAGCCATAATGGTGTGTTATAAAAGCAGGAAGTGTCATAGGAAGCCCATTTATGGCACACTAGGGAGTATAAGGTACATTAGAGCTTGAGACATACCAGATCAGTCACTTATCGGTCACTAAGCGCTGGCTGTAATTAAGTGCTGCACAGCATTAAAAGCAGAAGCCGTGGAAAATAGAACTGCCTTGTAAGCTAAGCCATCGTTCTCCTTTTATTTTATAGGCATTCTTAATTGAATGACTGATCTTTTTTGCCTTGTCCATAAATTTATATGCACTTGCTTTCTTTATTTTTTTATATTCAATATTTTTTAGTTAATGCCTTTAACATAACATGGGTTAATATAAACTGGGTTTCACAAAATATTCAAATTAATTTAAACTAAAATAAATTTGTGTAATTGAAGTAAGCTACTTAAAATCGACAGCTGTATAATCTGTATACAGAAGTGCAGTAACTCATGGTGATTTATATGATCTGAAGCCGATCATTCGAGTTTACATTAGTTAGTCTTCTTATGTGTAAATTTACACACTCAGGAACACAAGTAGGATGGATAACTTTTCCCAAAATTATCAGAAATACGTGAGTACCAAATTTCATGTGTAAATGGTCCTAAAAGTTATTTACAAATAAACCATTTCATGTCCAGCTTGATAAGTGAGGCCCAATATGTATTTTAAAAAATATGGAAAATGATTTATTACATATCAGTCTTATTCAAACAGCATAGTGGTATAGGTGGGTGTGGTCAAATCACGTTGGTGCAGAACATGGCATACAGAGCATTCGAGTGGAAGTCTGATATGTTGATATGCATCATATACGTGTTCCAGAATGATAATATTCGACATATAAAAGATACTGCAGATACGTGGCATGTGAATGTTTTTTTTTTTTTCTTCTGTGAGACTAGGATTGAATATTTGAAACTCTTCACTGGTAATTTTTTTGACAAATGTTACAAATTAGATTAAGTCTGTGAGTTTACATGAGGAAACATGCTCACAGCCTGATCTATAGCAAAAAGGAGTTCTGGAGTCTCAGTAGCATGAAGTATCACACACTGATCCATCAATAACACAACTGTAGTGTTTAATTCAACATGTTCCTCAACATCCAGTTGTTAAATAGTCACCTACAGTGAATTGGGTATGAATATAGTGCATCGTGTTCGATTTGAGACAGAGCCATGTCAGATGTGATCCACTGATAGATATTTTAAAGTGTAAAAGTCAGGTAGTATATCATATCCTTTATTTACACCCTTCCTATCTGTTCATTATTTATTTTGTTTTTAGGTTGTGTGTTGTGTTTAATTCCTTTTGGTTGTGTTATTATTGTAAGTGTGCAGCAGTTTTTATCCGTGTTATTCCTGAAGATTCTCAGTGTGAGTATAACCCATTATATTCATTATAACACAATAAAAACAACAGAAACAGCTTAATGTCACGTAATGGCCAGCTTCAACCACGAACTCCACTTCCCAGAATTCACCTCTACATCACATGACTGAAAGCTGGTCACCTGACTCATTCTCTCACACTGCATCATCAGCCTTCTGATTGCACCTTTCACCTGTGTCCAATCAGCCTCACACTATAAGTCACTCAGACTGTCCCTCAGGCAGTCTGATGTCTCGTCCTAGTCACACTAGTGGTGTTAGGAAGCAGCTGGTTTGTGTGTGATTATTTTGTTCTCTTGATTTGCCTGGTTTTGTCTGTTTGCTGATCACCAGATTTTGTTCCTGTTTTTGACTTCGGATTGTGTTTTGAATTATTTGTTTGAGCGTTTCAGTAAACACCAACCTGCATCTGCATCCGTATCTGCCACTAACCCGACACTGAACAACGCATACTTTTATAATAACCATCATCTGAGTAAAATATTACTGCTACTTATGGAATTTTAAAAAAGTTGTAATGACCTCAAACTGTAGCAGCAGGTCACAATCCTGAATTATTACTATAATAATTCTCATACTTCCCCTATAAACACTATAACAATAAGAAAAATAAAGCTAATAAACAGAAAATGCTTTTTTATCATTTATACTTTTTCCCTTGCCATCTCATGTTTTTCTAATTTTTTATTTTAATGAATAAAATAATTTTAGATGGATTTATATTGTTACATTACAGATATAAAAAGAATACAAATGATCAATAAAATTTTTTTTTAAAAAATAATGTTCACCAAAAACTTATTTAACAATTATTGTAAAAAGTGCAAACTAAGAAAGCTGTAAGCTTTCTGGAAAAAAAAGCACTTTTTTACTGATCATTTTGTTTATGATGTTGTTTCCATCCTGCTATTATGTGTATAAAACATTTTAAAAATTATGAATTAAATTTTAAGTGTACATAAACAAAGCTATAAGCTGATACTACAAATTTATGATTTTTTAAAAAAATATTTTGTATTTATTATATTGTTCCAAATTTACTTTTTCAAAAATATTTTTGAAAAACATTAAAAATGATCAATAACAAAATCGTTTAGAAAGTGCAAAATAAGAAATGTGTAAGTTGATAGTACAAAAAGTATATTTGTATAATTGTTATATATTTATTATATTGTTGCAGCCCTCTGTTAAAAACGTCTATAAAAGTAGTTGACGTGACTGAAAGCTCTTTGTCTTAGTCCCACTATTATTACCTGCTAATGATGAAAGTAATAAATCAGTTCAGACGTGGTCATTGGTGAACTCTTCACCCTGCTGGCGTTCGTCCATCCCTCGTTCCTCATCTCTCCATCAGTCAGCGCCGGCCGCCTCCCGAACGTTCCCGAACATTCCTGCTGTTTTCCTGACTGACAGGATTTAATAACACGTTAAAAGAGTTCTCCGTTATTAAAGGCCATGCTCACTAATTTTTTGGGTCGATGTCAAGAGCCGGAGCTCGAGCCAGACCTCGTCTTTGGACTCGTTTTATTTTAACCCTCACTGTAGTGTGCACTATTTAGCAATGTTCTGTTCCACTGAACCAGAACAGCATTTCAGCTGTAAGGTTTAGTTTTGGAACTTATCAGTGATAAACATTACAGATAAAAACACAGAGCCTCACAGCTCTTCTCATGCTAAATGTTAAGATTCATTATTAAATGTAAGTTTTAGCACTTTAGCACAAGTTTTAGCTGTAGCACTTTGGCTCTGAGGTATGTTTTTTTTTTGTTTTTCTGGGTTTTTTTTACTGAACAGCAGGTAAACAGAAGCGAGATTGTGAAGATGGCGTGTCTCCAGGCTGCCTGAGCAAACATCGAGCGCTTTTACTCGCTAAATTCAGCATGTAATTTAACGTTAAGTTAGCATTAGCGCAGGACACGGCCATTACCAGCACGTCTAAGAATGCGCGCCAAGCTGCGATCGCGCTTCCTGATAAGCTTCCATCTGCTCCGTTACCTCCAGCAGGACTTTAACTTGCTCCAGACGATGCTTAGTGTCCTGTGGTTCTTATTATTTTTAGCTTCTCATGTTCGAGGACGGTTTCTTTCTTCCTCTCTCAGGTTTCCTGACAGGATTATAGTGAGTGTATCAGCACATCTCTCCATCACTTCCAGCCTTAATCACTGCCTCTACGTTCTCTCATTCTCTCATTCTCTCTCTCACTCTTTCTCTTTCTCTCGCTCTCGCTCTCGCTCTCTTTCTCTCACACACACACAAACGCACACACACACACACTGTTAATTAGATTAGACATGCAGGTGGGATGAAAACTTTTGCTCATGCTGTGGCTGTTGAGCTTTTTTCTAAAATAACAGCCTTTAAAATAAACAAAACTCTTAAAATTCAGGATTTAGTTTTACTCATACTGTACACACACACACACACACACACAGTTCAATTATATTATTATTTACTTTCATAAAAAATACAGAAGCATTTAATTTTTTAATTTTAAATTTGATTTTATTTTTAGATTTTGAAAATGTTTATCTTGTTTCTGTTACTTGTTACTAACATATAAACCAAAAAGACACAATTTTTTCAGTTTAAAAAAGTGTGTATTTAATCTGGACACACTAAGGAGCAAACCAACATTCTGTTTGAACACAAGGTGATAATGACTTTTTAAAAAAACTGTAAAGGAGGAAAATGTTCTGTATTTATTGCTACAAGATTTATTTTACCTTTTTAGCTGTTATGCCATTAGAGGCAAGGAAATCTGGGAAAAAATTCAAATACGTTAATAAAAACGTTGATGTTTTTACTTAATGTTTAAATTTGAGCTACGTTTTGCTCTCCTCTCTGCACATCTCTCCATCACTTCCAGACTGAATCTGTGCCTCTGCCTTCTCTCTGTTAATTTAATTATCCAGCGTTGTGATTGGCTGGAGTTTGTGGAGTTTGTGGAGTTTTTCAGCCTGTCACTGTGCTGCGTTTTATTCCTACATGATGCTTTAAACGCACAGAAAACTCTGTGAACTGCATCAGCAGGAAACATTTATTCGTTTGGAACGTGGCCATTTGTTCCCTCATTTTTTGCAGAAAGCAGTGGAGTTCAGTCTGATTCACACACACACTCACATACATTTTACTTAATGTTTAACTTTGAGTTCCATTTCGCACTAGTTTATTTATTTATTTATTTATTTAAAAATGTATGAGAAAATATATGATTCATGTAAAATTTATACATATGAAACAATAAAATTTTATAAATTTTCTTATACTGATACTTTTTTTTGAGACATTTATCAGCCCAACCAAGCAACCCATCTTTAAAATAAAAATTAAAATTAATTAAAAAAAAAATTATGGTAATGGAAAGTAAAACATTGTACTGTTGACAGATAAGCAA
The DNA here is from genome assembly GCF_027358585.1 of Pangasianodon hypophthalmus. Taxonomy (NCBI): domain Eukaryota; kingdom Metazoa; phylum Chordata; class Actinopteri; order Siluriformes; family Pangasiidae; genus Pangasianodon; species Pangasianodon hypophthalmus. The sequence goes on from NC_069720.1 coordinate 11,116,451, forward strand.
GGAAAAATACAAAACAAAAATTCACTCTCAGGTTACAAAATAAACTAGATCAATATTCTGACTAAACAACAGCACTCACAATTTAAAATCCCATGTATAAAACATGGAGAAGAATGAATAATTAATTTTTTTGTTGTTGTTGTTGTAATTTTTTTTTTTTTTTTGTTAATTACAACTCTTTAAATTGTGATTAAAATAAAATAAAATAACTGTATGGAAAGTAATAAAGATTTCCCCACTTCCTCAAAAAAAAATGAAAATAATAAATATAAAAATTTATTTACAATTAATTTTTCTATTATAAAGCAAAGCAGCAACATTAAATAAAAACGTTTACTAGGACATTCATTTAAATTGAGACATTTCATGAAAGTTTATTTTGTTTTATTTTTTAAGAAAAACACTGAAACAGAAATCGTGAGGCATTTTACTATTGGTTTTATTCAATTTGGCTTTATTGTTTGTTTTTAATATTATTGGATTATTTTTAGCTTTGAATCTAAAGACAATTTTTAAAAGCAGACAAAAATCTTAATTTACAAAAAAGAACTACTACAAAAATCGCACAATATGATCAGGGATAATAATTAACAAAGCAAAAAATGTTTTGGTTTCAGGTTGTCCATAAAATTCAAATTAAAAGAAAAAAAAAGAAAAAACTGTGTAATCATTTCGAAGGGCATGTGAGCTAAGTCATGATTATCTCCACTCTAAAGTCACTATTCCTTTTTTTCTTTCTTTCTTTCTTTCTTTCTTTAAAAAAAAAAACAGAGTTTCTCCACCTGTCACTATGTTACATTAAAAAAGCGGATAAAAGAAAACTTCTTCTGATTTTTGTTATTGTTATTTTTAGCTTTTCCAGCTCAGGGCCAGTTTCTTTTTTCCTCTCTCGGGTTTCCTGGCAGGATTAGAGCGAGTGTGCGTTCATCTGATATCAGCACATCTCTCCATCACTTCCAGACTGAATCCGTGCCTCTGCCTTCTCTCTGTTAATTTAATTATCCAGCGTTGTGATTGGCTGGAGTTTGTGGAGTTTGTGGAGTTTTTCAGCCTGTCACTGTCCCGCATTTTATTCCTACATGATGCTTTAAAAGCACAGAAAACTCTGTGAACTGCATCAGCAGGAAACATTTATTCGTTTGGAACGTGGCCATTTGTTCCCTCATTTTTTTCTAGAAAGCAGTGGAGTTCAGTCTGATTCACACACACACACACACACACAATCACTCAGGTTTTTCTTATCTGATCCTGGAAAAGAAAAAAAAACTGAAAATGCAGGTGTACCACACATTTGTCTCTTCACTTTAGCCTTCAGCGTGACACTGGCATAGTGTTGGTGTGATGTTTGTGTTATTGCTGTTGGCGTGGCTGTGACACTGGTGGAGGAGTGACGATAGTGTAATGTTACTGTGGCATTGGTGTGATATTAGTGTGTTGTTGCGGTGACGTTAATGTGACATTGCCGTGACGTTGGCTTGATGTCAGTGTGACACTGGCGTTACAATGGCATGATTGTGATGTTGACATGATGGTGTGATGTTGCTGTGATGTAGTGGTGATGTTGCTGTGATGTAGTGGTGATGTTGCTGTGATGTAGTGGTGATGTTGCTGTGATGTTGCTGTGATGTGGTGATGTTGCTGTGATGTTGTGATGTAGTGGTGATGTTGCTGTGATGTTGCTGTGATGTGGTGATGTTGCTGTGATGTTGTGATGTAGTGGTGATGTTGCTGTGATGTTGCTGTGATGTGGTGATGTTGCTGTGATGTTGTGATGTAGTGGTGATGTTGCTGTGATGTTGCTGTGATGTGGTGATGTTGCTGTGATGTTGTGATGTAGTGGTGATGTTGCTGTGATGTTGCTGTGATGTGGTGATGTTGCTGTGATGTTGCTGTGATGTAGTGGTGATGTTGCTGTGATGTTGTGATGTAGTGGTGATGTTGCTGTGATGTTGTGATGTAGTGGTGATGTTGCTGTGATGTTGTGATGTAGTGGTGATGTTGGTGTGATGTTGCTGTGATGTAGTGGTGATGTTGGTGTGATGTAGTGGTGATGTTGGTGTGATGTTGCTGTGATGTGATGACATTTGATTGATGTTGGTGTGATGTTAGTGTGACACTGGAATGACATTTGATTGATGGCGTGATGTTGGTGTGATGTTAGTGTGACACTGGCATGATGTTGGTGTGATGTTAGTGTGACACTGGCATGATGTTGGTGTGATGTTAGTGTGACACTGGCATGATGTTGGTGTGATGTTATTGTGACACTGGCATGATGTTGGTGTGATGTTTAGGGTGATGTTAAGGTGACATTGGAATGACATTTGATGGCGTGATGTTGGTGTGATGTTAGTGTGACACTGGCATGATGTTGGTGTGATGTTAGTGTGACACTGGCGTGATGTTGGTGTGATGTTAGTGTGACACTGGCATGATGTTGGTGTGATGTTAGTGTGACACTGGCATGATGTTGGTGTGATGTTAGTGTGACACTGGCATGATGGTGTGATGTTATTGTGACACTGGCATGATGTTGGTGTGATGTTAGTGTGACACTGGAATGACATTTGATTGATGGCGTGATGTTGGTGTGATGTTAGTGTGACACTGGCATGATGTTGGTGTGATGTTAGTGTGACACTGGCATGATGTTGGTGTGATGTTAGTGTGACACTGGCATGATGTTGGTGTGATGTTAGTGTGACACTGGCGTGATGTTGGTGTGATGTTAGTGTGACACTGGCATGATGTTGGTGTGATGTTAGTGTGACACTGGCATGATGTTGGTGTGATGTTTAGGGTGATGTTAAGGTGACATTGGAATGACATTTGATGGCGTGATGTTGGTGTGATGTTAGTGTGACACTGGCATGATGTTGGTGTGATGTTAGTGTGACACTGGCATGATGTTGGTGTGATGTTAGTGTGACACTGGCATGATGTTGGTGTGATGTTAGTGTGACACTGGCGTGATGTTGGTGTGATGTTAGTGTGACACTGGCGTGATGTTGGTGTGATGTTAGTGTGACACTGGCATGATGTTGGTGTGATGTTAGTGTGACACTGGCATGATGTTGGTGTGATGTTAGTGTGACACTGGCATGATGTTGGTGTGATGTTTAGGGTGATGTTAAGGTGACATTGGAATGACATTTGATGGCGTGATGTTGGTGTGATGTTAGTGTGACACTGGCATGATGTTGGTGTGATGTTAGTGTGACACTGGCGTGATGTTGGTGTGATGTTAGTGTGACACTGGCATGATGTTGGTGTGATGTTAGTGTGACACTGGCATGATGTTGGTGTGATGTTAGTGTGACACTGGCATGATGGTGTGATGTTATTGTGACACTGGCATGATGTTGGTGTGATGTTAGTGTGACACTGGAATGACATTTGATTGATGGCGTGATGTTGGTGTGATGTTAGTGTGACACTGGCATGATGTTGGTGTGATGTTAGTGTGACACTGGCATGATGTTGGTGTGATGTTAGTGTGACACTGGCATGATGTTGGTGTGATGTTAGTGTGACACTGGCGTGATGTTGGTGTGATGTTAGTGTGACACTGGCGTGATGTTGGTGTGATGTTAGTGTGACACTGGCATGATGTTGGTGTGATGTTTAGGGTGATGTTAAGGTGACATTGGAATGACATTTGATGGCGTGATGTTGGTGTGATGTTAGTGTGACACTGGCGTGATGTTGGTGTGATGTTAGTGTGACACTGGCATGATGTTGGTGTGATGTTAGTGTGACACTGGCATGATGTTGGTGTGATGTTAGTGTGACACTGGCATGATGTTGGTGTGATGTTAGTGTGACACTGGCGTGATGTTGGTGTGATGTTAGTGTGACACTGGCGTGATGTTGGTGTGATGTTAGTGTGACACTGGCATGATGTTGGTGTGATGTTAGTGTGACACTGGCATGATGTTGGTGTGATGTTAGTGTGACACTGGCATGATGTTGGTGTGATGTTTAGGGTGATGTTAAGGTGACATTGGAATGACATTTGATGGCGTGATGTTGGTGTGATGTTAGTGTGACACTGGCATGATGTTGGTGTGATGTTAGTGTGACACTGGCGTGATGTTGGTGTGATGTTAGTGTGACACTTGCATGATGTTGGTGTGATGTTAGTGTGACACTGGCATGATGTTGGTGTGATGTTAGTGTGACACTGGCATGATGTTGGTGTGATGTTATTGTGACACTGGTATGATGTTGGTGTGATGTTTAGGGTGATGTTAGTGTGACATTGGAATGACATTTGATGGCGTGATGTTGGTGTGATGTTAGTGTGACACTGGCATGATGTTGGTGTGATATTAGTGTGACTTTAGCATGCTGGTGTGACATTGGCACGACTTTGGCATGATGTTGTTGTTACGTTAGTGTGACTTTAGCATGATGGTGTGATGTTAATGTGACTTTAGCAAGATGGTGTGATGTTAATGTGACTTTGGCATGATGGTGTGACATTGGCGTGACTTTGGCATGATGCTGTTGTGATGTTACTGTGACACTGGCATAATATTAACGCATGTGTGATTGTTTCACGTCTAGTTTCTCAGAGCTGTGTCCTGAAGGTCTGCTTGGGAAATCTGAGAAAAGAACAAACCCAGCAGGCTGGGGGGATTTACTGACAAAATATATTAGCATTAGTGGTGACATGCTAACACCCAATAACTCTATGATTCAGTAACACTGGACAACAAGCACAAGCTAACAACAGTGTCTCCTAAAAGTTTAAGCACTGAAACAAATTTTACACGTTACTTAGACATGACATATTCCATCATGAGCTACATGTGCATTTTTTGGAGAAGGAAAATTTACAAAGTTTACAGTGGTTTTGTTTCACAGTGCTGAGAGGAAAATCCAGCACAGAGCTTTGATACAGAGATCTGTGATTATGTTTTATCACTTCTCTTGCTGTCACATGCCATGTGCTTTCACATGATTTTTTCTTCTCAATGTTCTTAGATGCTATAATGATGAAATGAGGACCCGAGAGGCCGTCAGTCGATTCGAGCTGGGTTTTCTAGCGAGTCCAGTTGAGACGAGATCGCAGATGTGAGCGTGTTTTGGCTCTTCTTGTTCCAGAGAACGGATCTGCACCCAATTAGCCACCACCTAATCATGTGCCTTCCAGCTCTGGCTCGCGTTAGCAGGAGAAAGAAAGAGAGTCAGAGCGAGAGCAAAGAAAAGAACAAACGTCAAACAGGACCTGGAGCCAAGGGATTGTTCTGGTGAAGTTCAAATCGTTCTAATTGAATCTGCAGTGAAAATGAAAATTCTGTTTAAAAAACGGACCACCGTTGTTCAACTTTCCGTGCTCAACGCACGCACTTGTTAGAAAAGAAACACGAGGAATTGAAAGACAAGGACCACTGTCAAAACATGCTGTGGGCTTTGTAACCATGCACACACACACACACACACACACACAGCGTGATATGCCATTCCTTTGTCCAATTATCAGACCCATGATGGCATTTCAGGCTCTCTGGGATCCGTCGCAGTTCATCATGAGGTCATCGCTCACTACACTGCACTCCATTTCTCTCTCTCTCTCTCCATCCCTTTCTCTCTCTCTCTATCCCTCTCTCTCTTCATTCCTCTCCCTCTTTCTGTCTTTTCATCACTCTGTTCGTCACATGGCCATAATGAAGTCATACATTGCCCCCTACAGACTGATCCCGGTACAGTCCTTACTCCTTTATACCTTAAAAAGAAAAAAATTCTCGTATTTTTCCTTTGATCATATCTGTCGAATGATGGCAGTTTGGCACAGAACTCTGGCACATCACGAAGAAATTCCAGGGCAAAGCAGTTTAAGAGTGAACTACTCCAACCCTTATCTGATTGCTTTCCGTGTTTTTCGGAGAGATAGTGGCGGTTCTGGATTAAAAAGAGCAAAGCCCAAACACGAACACAGCAATGTTGTGGTGAAACTCTTGACTTAAAAATAAAAATCGAATGTGATTTAATTTAACTTCAGATCCTTTCCACTGGGTCCAAAAGTCTGAGTGCGCAAGAAAACCTGTTTATTTCAGTTATCCAACATTTCACTCAAGTGAATGTATTATTTAACACAGAGTCTGATATGAAATCTGTCTGAATATCACTGACACCTGCTATCCGTGTGGAATAGTGAGAAATGATGGAGAAATAGCATTTGTGTTTGATAAGTGAGGAAATAAACAGCTTCATCACGCACTCAGCCTTTTGGACTCTTGCGTAGGTTTAAAACAGATTTGGGTTTTTTTTAGGAAGGTTTGAGTTGAGTTAAAATCCTATAATCCTGTGTGAGGATCATCAGCGCTCGGCCGGTGGGAGAGAACATCAGCAACACTCTGAAGCTCTGAACTGCTTTATAATCCATCCAAATGTTTAACCTGGAATATTTATCACTATTGGGTCTTTTATTTAACTTAATATCATTCTAATATAAATGTAAATATAATCAAATAGTCATAATCTGCTGTCATTTTTCAGAGATTTATTCAATTCCTTAATGACTGTGGATTATTTCGTTAATGCGTTTAATCATAAAAATTCATAAATCATATCATCCTGAAACACTTTGAGATTTAGGACTAATAATGAAATTGGCATATATGTATATATATATATATATATATATATATATATTTCACTTAATTTTAAATATTTTAATTCTATTTATTACAATTTATTACAGTTTTTCTTGTTTTCATTTTTCATCTTGTATGAAGCAGTTTATGCTGCAGTCTGAAATACAATTGAAATACAGTCTGAAATACACCAGCTTCATACAATTATATACAATTACCTACTTAATTAATTTAAAAGAAAATTTCTACTGTTTTCTTTTATTATTATATATTATTAATTTATATAATAATAATAATAATAATAATAATAATAATAATAATAATAATAATAATAATAATAATACATTTCAAATGTTGCACATTTCAGACTGCAGCATAAACTGCTTCATACAAGATGAAAAATGAAAACAAGAAAAACTGTAATAAATTGTAATAAATAGAATTAAAATATTTAAAATTAAGTGAAAAGAAAAATAAATTTAAAATATTCATAGTAATTGTTTTTTAATTGTATTATTATAAAAGTTCTGTATATAGAATGTCATTTAATTATATTCTACATTTATCTATTTTAAATGTATTCAAACACAGAGCTTTTTAATGGAATGGAAATGAATAATTATTATACCTCATTATTTAAAAAGTTATTATAATAAATTTTGATTTTCCAGCAAATAATTTTGATTATGCAGCAAATATTTATTTATTTATTTTTAAACCAACAGCATCCAAAACATCCTGTTATATTAAATGCAGCATTTATTTATTCTGAGACTTTTGCAGAATAAATTAAATTAGTATTAATTCTTGACTCTTCATCACACACAGCTTTAATAACCCACACATTCATGTAAATGGTCTATAAATATTTTTTTTAATTTACTTCAATTAAAATGAACATTAATAATGTGTGTGTGTGTGTGTAAGTCATTCCACAGCCACATCTATTTATTTTTAATAGAGATTTTTTTTTTATGCTAGATTTATTATTATTATTTATTATTATTTATTATTTACAAATGGTGTCTTCTGGAGCCTTGTAGCTCCAGCGCAAAACTAAAGAAACAGCCTTCACACACTGACCACATCTCATAAAGAGAAATATTACAGGCATTTAATTTTTAACATTAAATATTTATTTATTTATTTTACACCTTAAACTGTCAGTGAGTCGCTGTTACGGGTCACATGTTTAAGTCTGGTGTGTGACTACTGAACAATAATACCTGAATTCTTAAATCTTAAAAAAAAAAACAGGTCTTGATGAATTTTCTATAACAGCAGTTCTGATATATGCGTTATCTGACTAATACATTATCGTTTCTATAGTAACAGCTCATTCATTGGGACTTGTAAGGCAGACACTCTACATAAGCAGATTTTAAAAATCACTGATATGGTGAAGCGTTCTGTAATTTATTTTTTATTAGCATTTATGGAAGGAGTCTCCAGTGTCAGTGCCTTGTAACAGTCAGAGGTAAAGCTGTAACTTTTCTTCTGCCATCATCAGGACAGAGGAGTTTAGTAACATGACAAGATGCATTTTTTTTGTCTTATTAACTTCAAGAGAGAGAGAAAAGCCAGGCTGGTGAGGGAACGAGTGTTTATAGCTGCTGTAATGTAAGCGAAAATGATGTTCCACAACATTAAATGTAACTATAAATGGATAAAAAAAACTATAATTTGTAAACATTGGCAAATTGCTGTGGTATGAGCAGAATAACACGCTTGAGAACGTGCTGTTAAGGGAAAATAATCAACTTCTGTGATAATGTTCTGTTGTGGATTATTTTCCTAGAACAGCACACTCTGAAGACTTTACTCCTAACTTTAATGTCGAGAGTCTCAGTAGGATCCAGTATGTGGTTTGGTGTGATGAAGATGACTGATGTATTTTATACCAGTTAAAGTTTTCCTGCCATTGTGGTCTGAATGAATCATTTCTTCTTTCTGAAATCTAATTCAGTTCTGTAAAATTTCAACTGAATTACTGCTTAATATCATGTAATAAAAATAAATGTCTGCTTCTGTAATTAAACTAAAATGAAGCTAAATGAAGTCAAACTTATCATTTTGTCTGTAACAGTGTGTGCATATGTGTGTGTGTGTGTGTGTGTGTGTGTATGTGCGAGAGACAGAGAGACGCTTTTGTGGTATGACGCCAACGGATGTTGAATTCACCTCTGACCTCATGACCTTTAACCCACTGACCTTGGTTTTGCCTCACAATAGCCACATATACTTCTTTCTATGCAACACTAAGTGCGCACACACACACACACACAGACACACACACACATTCAGACGTATTATTCATGCTCAGCAGATCAGGAGAATAGACTCAGACATGTTTGTCAGCATTATTCACTCACACACACACACACACACAACCCTTCCCTGTTAATGGAGTGTCTCTTATGTAAGTGTGTGTGTGTGTACAGGTGGTGATGGAAGTAGGATTCAGCTCTGATCTGTGTCTCATGTGTGTGAGATGTGTTTGTCCTCCCTGTGCCCCCTATTGCCCCACCCTCCCCTCTCTCGCCCCTCTCCCTTGCCTTGCCCCACCCCGCCCCGGGTGTGTGAGGATCAGCGTCCCATCTGTGTGAGAGGCGCGAGATCGTTAACCCTGATTAGACTGATGCGGCCTTCAGCACAGAGACGGCGTGAAAATCCTGCAGCAGCCGCGACCTACTGACCTGCTGCTGAACCCACAACACACACACACACACACACACACTGTGTCTCTCCATCTCTCACTCCCTCTCTCTTTCTACCATAGTGTTGGTTTTAAACACTGTGTTCGTACTCTTTATTACAGAGTGTGTGTTCAGTTAGAAACTAAAGCCTGTCTAAAATCGAATCTTTTCCACGTTTCTGTTTCCTTCCTCAGTGTCCAGGTCTAACCACATGACTGATGTGTTAAAAGCTCATAACTGTCAGCTTTAGTCCTCTGTAAGCGATATTACATTCACTGTAAAAATAAAATTCCATCCAAATGTGTCACTTCATTGTGTTTCGGCTGCATCGCGTTACTCTGAGGTCTCACCGCTCATTAACATAATTAAACCAAACAAGAATAAAAACTTCTAAACGTTGTGACCTTTTAATCATTATGTGACTGGAACAATGAAACCCTCTCTGGACTAAAAGGTGCGGTTAGTAAATGTGCAGGATCCGGCTCTGGGAAAAACACCACGCATCACACACTTTAACACACTTTACATTTTTACTAAAAGTGCATTATTTTTCCCAACGTGTGACTTTATGTGGTCCTCTCATGCACAAGAATGTTCAAATCATGTTTCTCATCCAAATGTGGAGGTGATTCTGAGCTGAGAGCAGCGTTTAGGACATTTCATGTTGATCATCTCTGACAAATTGTAGAGTTTACATTTCTATTAAATATAAAGTGACAGTTCTGTTTTTTCTTCACAGCATTGCTGCTACACAGGTGTGTGAGATGTTCAGTGTATTTCCTGCAAATTCATCATCATTATTATTATTATTATTATTATTATTGTTGTTGTTGTTATTATTGCTGTAAATATGATGCATATAAACTAAATAAAACAAAATTAACACATGAATAAAATATGAATGAACATTTTATATTCCTCATTTCATCAAGTAGAAAATTTAATTTCAGCCTTTTTTTAAAAAAACTTGTGCACAGAATATACAATATATTATATATAATATAATCAGTATAAAAAGATAATATTAACAAAAAAATCCAGAGTTCATTGAAATTTTACACATCTCCTAAAATTTTCATGTCATTTTCAACTTTTTCATGTCACAATTTGTTTTATTTCTGCTATTTTTTTAACTGCCTGCAGTGTGAATATTTGACATGTGATTGTTAAATGTCAGCTCCTTCTGCACAAAAACAACGCCAGTTTTTATTTAAAAACAAAAATATTTTTACTTATTTTAGATGGAAAAGCAAGGGGACAGTATAAAATAATAATAATAATAATAATAATAATAATAATAATAATAATTATTATTATTATTATTATTATTATTATTCATAAGCCATTTCTAGTGTAAAATCTAAGTGTAGATTTATTGGCTTCTAAATTTGAAATAAAGGCTTAAATATAAAACTAAGCTAATCTGTGACTAAATAAAAAGAAATACCAAAACAAAACGAACAAAAAAATGAACCAAAAAGCAACTCTGTCCACTGTAATGCTTTAGCAAATTGTCTCAAACTCTTTTTTTTTTTTTATCGTACAAAAAATCTCATTCTTCTTTTAAAAACAAACATAATAAAGTAAATAATAATGTGGAAAGTGCTGTAGTCAATGTTGAATTTTCTTTATCTTTTATACTATGATTTATTTTTTTATATTCACGATGTATATTCACGATGTAATGAATATAATAATAATAATAATAATAATAATAATAATAATAATAATAATAATAAAATTGCATTATAAATACAAATTATGTGATGAAATGAATAAATGTTAAATAATTCATTGACAAAAATTATCTTTTTATTCTGAATATTTAGCTGATTTTTTTGCCGTCCTGTTAATATCTTCTCAGCCTTCCAAAAACCCCCGGAAATATGAATGACCTAAAACCTTAAAAAATATCCAAGAGTTCATGTAAAGTTCATACGTCCATTATCATCACGTCGTCTGCGTGTTTGTTTGCCCACTTTTTTTTACTAGCTACAGAAATAAAATTGCTGGCGGCTCGATGCGTCGCATGATGTTTTGTACAGTTTGACAGTGAGTGACAGGTCAGTATTCGGTCAGAGCAGTTAGAGAAAGCCCTAAACCACCCTCGCTGTACAGCTGTACGCCCCACTCCCATCATGCTACTGCCCCAAAGAACGCCCCGCCCTCCTGACACAGAGTTCACTCAGGGGACACACCATGCACCGACCGCCATGTAATATCCAGATCAACAGCACAAGAGTTTTTATTGACGAGTGTTCAGTGAGGAGCATGGGTTTATAGCGCCCCCGTCCTCCTCACACAGCCGTTACACCTACATATACACAGCAGCAGCGACGCGTCCACAACTGAATCCTGATAATCGTATTATTCGTTACTATTATTATTATTATTATTTTTATTATTATTATTATTATTATTACCTTAATGAATTCAGCATTATTACTACAATTGTTTTGTGATTATAGTCATTTAACTGGCACACATTTGTTGATAATAATTACTGTATTTAATTATTGGATTTACATATAATGTTATAATATAATATAATATGTCCAATAATTATTGGACATATTATATTATATTATAACATTATATGTAAATTATATTTACAGTTCTGTGAACCCAAAAAGGAAAAAACACGTAAAGGTTTTTTTTTTTTTTTTTTTTTTTAAATGTATTTCATTTACTTATTCAGGACTTAAATACAAAAATTAAAGAAAACAGATTATATGAAATGCTTTCCTTTTCTTCTCTTTTCTTATCTATAAATTTTTTTCATTATAATGATATAAAAATATTATTTACAAAAAAAAAAAAAAAATTATATATATATATATATATATATATATATATATATATATATATATATATATATATAATAGATAGATAGAAAGATAGATAATTTAATTTTAAATATTTTATATAAATTTATTAAATAATAAATTATAATTTATTTTATATATTAAAATATTTCTGAAATTTCTTGTTTCTGCTACAGTTTATTATATTTTATTGCTATAATTATATTATGAAATTACATCAATCTAGTATATAAAACATTGATAACTAATGGAATAAAAACACTGTGCTGGTCTTATATGTACAAAAGTGCAATATGACTATTTTAATTGGGAAAAAAAGCACTTTCCTATATAAAAATTCTAGCATTCTTTCCCTGCAGTCACCCCCAAAAAAAATGTTCTCTCATTGTATTTGATCATTTTTTTTATTGAGTGATATTATAATTTAAACAACATAAAATTTACTTTGTTATTGGGGTTTTTTGCTGAGTGATGACTACTTTAAGATGAATGGGGCAAAACCACAAACAAATAAAAATGAAATGAAACAGTAACATCTGCTGTTATTTTAATGCTTGGGTGATTTCTGAAATGAAACAAATCTCTGGATGTGGATCTGAGGGCTGTGCTTTTCATGTACGATGCGAGCGCTCGCTCTCTCAGACGCTAGAACTGTTAAGCTCTCATTAATAACACTACACAGAGCACTACATTATCTACTGTCATCCGAAACTCAGTTTTCTTTATAAACAAGAGAAAACGTGGTGTTTGACAGATCATATTTTAATAATAAATTTCAGTATTTCAGTATTGTCCGTATTAAGATGAGATCCAGTGTCAATCACACACTTTCCCATCGCATGTAGTTAGTGTATAGAAAAGCAATATGTTTGGGACAGAAGCTATATGAGATGAAATATATTTACATATTTACATTTATATGTTTAAATCGTTTGTTCTAAAGCTACTAAAATGTAGATGAGTTTTTACTTGTTAGGTTAGGTTGACTTCACTGAAAATAAGTCCTTCTGTCCCAAATGTCTTGCTTTTGTACATTGTTTTAGTGTATTTTAGTCATTTATGAATTATATAAATATATATGCTAATTCTACACAGTGCAATAACGTGTAAATACAACAATGAGAATGTAAGTCATAATCAGTAATCCTTAAACAGATTTGTAAAAATAAATAAATAAATTCAACCATGATTGTGACCAAGTCTCACAAGTCGCTTATCATACAGCTAGAAGTCCTTGTTTACTTCTTTAAATATTCATGTTGTGATTATAAATAATCATTTACAGATCAACTACAGAGAGAAGAGAGGGCGGGGCCAGGTGAATGGCTCCAAAGAGCTAAGGCCAAGAGATGGTCAAAGTGCTAAGAGAACTGGACAACAGTTTGTCTCCAGGGAGCTAAGAGGGCGGGGCCAGATGGATGGATTCAGAAAGCTAAGAGGGCGGGGCCAGATGGATGGATTCAGAAAGCTAAGAGGGCGGGGCCAGGTGGATGGATTCAGAGAGCCAAGAGGGCGGGGCCAGGTGGATGGATACAGAGAGCCAAGAGGGCGGGGCCAGGTGGATGGATTCAGAGAGCCAAGAGGGCGGGGCCAGGTGGATGGATTCAGAGAGCCAAAAGGGCGGGGCCAGGTGGATGGATTCAGAGAGCCAAGAGGGCGGGGCCAGGTGGATGGATTCAGAGAGCTAGGAGGGTGGGGCCAGGTGGATGGATTCAGAGATCTGAGGGGGTGGGGCCAGGTGGGAGGAGCCAGAGGGATTAAGGGTGGTGGTAGGTGAATGCCTTCAGAGAACTAAGAGTGCAAAGCCATGTAGATGGCTGAAGAGAGCTAACAGGGGACAGGGAAAGGTGGATGTCTCGAGAGAGGGTGAGGCCAGGTGGGATGATGGGGAGGGGCCAGGTGGATGGCTGAAGAGCATTAGGGGCTGGGCCAAGTGGTCATCTTCAGAAAACTAAAGGGGCGGGGTGAAGGGACAGCTCCAGAGAGTTGAAGGGGTGGAGCTAACCATAACCAATAAAAACAGCTTGTGAAGTATGAACTGGGCAAGTTTATAAAATTGTGTTATTACAGATTTGCAAAAGTCTTTAAATAATAAACCTAGACATTGTGAATGTAAGAGTGTGTGCTGTTTGTGTTCATCACATGAAAAAGGATCCTATACAATTATTGCTTTGGATTTCAGTTTAGCTTTTAAATGATATCAATAATAAATATTATGGTCACTGCATAGAGTACACCTCGTTCATTCCATGTCTCCTCTACTGCATTCTGTACAGGAAATACACACTCGCTTTACAAACAGTGTGTGTTTAACTTCATTCCTTAAACACCATCCTGAGGACAAATAATGAATCAAATGAATAAAACTACAACTAAAATCAAAACCACAATCTGTGGTATTAAAATATGACTAGAAGTTAGTTATGTGACGATAATCAAAATATGAACATTTGAAATAGTTTTGTCATTTATCAACACTGTGCTGTACTGCACTTAAACCCAAAAAAATTATAAAAAAAAACAAACAGAAAAAAACACAAAATACAAAAATACCTACCTCAAACAAACAAACAAACAAACAAAAAACACCACAATGCAGTATATGGTTAATACACATAAAAAAATAAAAAATGTTATAAACAAATATATACATAAAATACAGAAATGTATAACAATTAACAATAAATAATACTATGTATTGTGTGGTATAGATAATAAAATCCTAATAAATGTCTTATCCCATACAGCATGAAATCTGCTCTAAACATTTAAAGAAAACTGAATTTCAACACATTACATTTCTTTTCACTTTGAATTGTATGTATTGTGAATGCAGTTGAGTGTGAAAGTCTGAATCAGAGTTATTTCATTTAATAATGACTTATTTAACACAGAGACAGACTGAAATGTATCTGAATTTCCCGTTTGCTTTTTCGTCCTCTGTGCTTTAAAGTCGTAATGTGATACCACTATAATTAATCATTTCATTTCATTGTCATACCAAGCTGCTGTAGTCAGAAATTCTTCATTTTAAATCAAACATTATTTTTGGCATAAAACACATACACACACTAAGGACAGAGTCACATAGACGTATGTGTTTTTTTAGTATTTATAATCCAGGCGACTGTCTTTTACGGTTTTCACCTCCAGAAATGACAAAATGACATCATCATTTACAGACTTTGCAAATAAAAAAATCCAGGTATGAAATGGAGGATTGTGTTTATATTTAATTAAGCTATGTACAGGGAAGTGCAAAAATTTGTACACTCTGACTTTGATATGATGAAACCAACTAAAGTGCATTTAATCAATGTTTCTGATATACTGTATATAGCTAGTCATACCCATGTGGGTCGTGTCTCATTCCTGAGTGTGCTCCACTGTCGTGCGCTCGACCAGCCTCTTGTATGAGACGGCCACCATAATCTAAAAGAAAAATCACAAAATCACCTGCAGAGGGCAATAAAGTGCAAAAGTCTAAATGGAGTCAGTCATCATTTTCAGTGTTCCAACTGTTTCCTACACACCATAGATGACTTCCCCTCACATGACTGTGTACTTTCAGCAAAGTAATAAAGTGAGGATAAATATACTGACTGAGTAATGAAGCAACCCTGATAAGGAGGGGACAAGGGTGAATTAAAAACAGGATTGGAACACAGCCACAATAAACACACACATACACACACACACACACACACACTTACAGTAAGCAGTGCCAGTAAGCCCACCATCACTCCCAGCATCACATAAAGGTTAAAGGTCAAAGTTCCAGCCCATAACGGACCCAGAATAGTTGCCAAACCTCCAACAGAGCGCCGAATTCCCTGACTGAAACCTGAACACACACACAAACAAACAAATATTTTATTGTAATTATTTAATTAATTAATTAATTGTTCTATGAAACACATTATTTACTTCAACGTTGTCTCACCCTGTGTTTTCTCAGCAGTCACTTTGGAGAAGAGAGACACCTGAGCGACGGCGATAAAGGGCAGACCCAGAACCTGCAGGAACACACCGACGATGAACTCTGCTAACTGCCACGAGAACCCACCTACAGCAGAACAACAACGGTAAAGTCAGAATCATCTGATCAAGCTGGTCCTGCTCCATTCACACACATACACACACACTGACTGAACACAGAGTGACTCAAGCCCTCCATCCAGCTCCTACTAACTTAATTATACAGGTTTTGTGTGTGTGACATTTTACTGGGTTTTAAATTATTTACTTGTCTAAGTTTATTTAATCTCTTTCTGAGACAATACACTGCACATCTTAATACGAGTCGGAGTGTATTAAATGCTGATGAGCATTTTAATATGAGTTGGAGCGTAATACAATGTGATCCACTAAAGAAATAAGGAGACGCCCCCTTGACTAGCACTGATGGGTACAAAGGCCATGCCTCCTTCACTTAAACTGAGACATACTGAGGGAGTGGGGAGTGGGGAGTGACAGGCACAGAGGCCACACCTTCTTCATGGGGAGTGACAGGCACAGAGGCCACACCTTCTTCATGGGGAGTGACAGGCACAGAGGCCACACCTTCTTCATGGGGAGTGACAGGCACAGAGGCCACACCTTCTTCATGGGGAGTGACAGGCACAGAGGCCACACTTTCTTCATGGGGAGTGACAGGCACAGAGGCCACACCTTCTTCATGGGGAGTGACAGGCACAGAGGCCACACCTTCTTCTTGGGGATTGACAGACACAGAGGCCACTCCTACTTCATAGGGATTGACAGGTACAGAGGCCACTCCTACTTCATAGGGATTGACAGACACAGAGGCCACTCCTACTTCACGGGGATTGACAGGTACAGAGGCCACTCCTTCACTGGGACTGATACACACAAAGGTCACACATCCTTTGCTGGGACTGACACACACACAGAGAGAAAGAGAGAGAGAGAGAGAGAGAGAGAGAGAGAGACTCACCCTGAGGGTTAGCGAGGAAGATGAGACACCAGACACAGGAAATGTTGGCGAGGAAGAGGCCGATGGACAGCACCACCCTCTCCTCCACCCTCCTGCTGATCCAGCGAACAAAGACGAAGCCAGCAATCACCTCCACTCCACACATACAGTACATCACACTGTTCTCCAACTCACCGAAATTAAAGTACTGCTGCGTCAGCGGAGTCACCATCGTCTGTTACCCAGGCAACATGGAATACACACTCAGTCCGAGTACACAACCAGGAAGTGGTAATGTATTAACTCTATGGCTGCATTCCCATTAAACACTTTAGCCATTCCACGCAGATTGCACTCACGATCGGACAAAAAACTTGCATCGCTTCTCTGACATGTCCTTTTAAACATCGCTGTATTTTATTGTTGTGCTTTTTAAACTTTTGGTTTTGGAAGCGATACAAAAGAGCAAGAGCTTCCTGGAGCATCTTTATACAGGGAGGAAAAAGAAAAAAAAAAAAAGGCAAAAAAAAAAAAACTCTTTCCCCCCCCACAGA
The DNA here is from genome assembly GCF_027358585.1 of Pangasianodon hypophthalmus. Taxonomy (NCBI): domain Eukaryota; kingdom Metazoa; phylum Chordata; class Actinopteri; order Siluriformes; family Pangasiidae; genus Pangasianodon; species Pangasianodon hypophthalmus. Next base: position 11,134,064 of record NC_069720.1, read on the forward strand.
ATTTCATGCAATCTTTACCAACATGTCACTTCAGATGAGATATGTATTTCCTGGAGTTATTTCTACTGCTCATTTTACAGAAGGTAAAATAGAATGTAATCTTTACAGACCTATGCACTTACAGGCTGTAAAAATGATTGGCATGACAGATTTAGACTAAAATCCCTGAGTTACTCCAGGAATAACTGCATTTCACGCCTCCACATGGGAAACAAATCCAGTCTGAATAGGGCTTGAAGCTGTCAAAATCTTTGTTTTTCTTCTTTTTTCAGGATTTTCGAACAGCAAATGTAAGGTTGTCTTCAGAACAACCGTCTGCCAGATCATATGCTTTGATCTGATCATTCTGCGTTCATGTTAATGTGTTTGTGTGTGTGTGTGTTCACCTCCAGTGCTGTCTGGTTGAACAGTGTGATGAATTGAGCCGTGAGCAGAACCACCACCTCCTCTCTCAGAAACTCTGTTAAAGCACACATAAAAACATTAAGAAAGAAATAAACAAAAGAGTATGCGTACATAATATTCACGCACCAAGTATGACGTTTCAGAGGGACACTTCTCTCAGAATTCAACAGTGCTTTTGAAAATTGCATGCTCAGTAGCTTCCTTCTACTTAATTCTGACAAGTACGTCTACTAGGACCACATGCAGCTAGAAGTAAGCTTTCTGATTACGCAGTAACTCTGGATGGCCTTTCAGCTGCATCATGTGCAACAGTAAAAGACCTTGGTGTGATTACTGATTCCAGTCTTTCATTTGAAACTCATGTAGATAATATTACAGCCTTCTTTCATCTCAGAAATATTATGTTAAGAAATGTAGTGTCACCACACAATGCATAAAAACTAGTTCATGCTTTTGTTACTTTTAGGTTGGATTATTGTAATGCTTTACTGTCTAGATCCAGTAAGCGAATAAACAAGCTCCAGTTAGTCCAGAATGCAGAAGCCAGAGTCCTTACTAGAACAAGATGACCCCATCACCCTTATCTTATCCACACTGCACTGGCTCCCAGTAAAAGTTCACGCTGATTATAAAATACTGCTATTGACCTATAAAGCACTGAATGGTCTCACGCTGCAGTACCTGAGTGAACTTCTGGTCTTTTATGATCCACCACACCTACTTCAATCAAAAGGTGCAGGCTCTTTGTTGGTACCTCGAATACTGAAGGCTAAAGCAGGGGGCAGAGCTTTCTCTTACAAAGCACCACAATTATGGAACAGCCTTAGACTCAAACACAGACTCAAACACAGACTTAGTCTTTAAGTTCATGCTGAGTCAAACCTTTTGTTAATAAGATTTTTTTCTTAGGCAAAGGAGCAGATCTGGAGGATTCATGGGCATAGAGTGTTTTGGCGAACTGGGCGTTTGGATGCTGTCGTCCCCCCACTCTCACGCGTTCACTCAGTTTTGTTGACGGAGGAGTGTCTGGGCGCTTAATGTCCCAGGATGCCATCATGTCTGTGTTACCTTCTGGCTCTTCCTTTTAGTTATGCTGTCAGCGCTATTCTTGCTGGAGTCCCTGCTTGCACACTGCTCACAATGTACATTTTCTTAAACCATTACATGACAAGCACACACCTAATAATCTGTGTTCTCTCCCTCTTCCCACTCCCTCTCTCTCTCTCTCTCTCTCTCTCTCTCTCAAGCTACACATGCTACTCCCGAGTTACCACTGATCCTTGCCATGGTCACCTCTGGCTTGCTCATTAGGGATAAATTTATATATTTCAAATTTATATTCGGATTTCTGTAAAGCGTTTTGTGACAATGTCTATTGTTAAACATTCACCATATAAATAAAATTTAATTGAATTTGTATGTATTATCAACTAGCCATCAAGTGATGGCTTGTAAGAACTGCTTGCAGAACACACACACACACCTCGTGCAGCACTGAAGTGTCTGAAAGGGTTGGAGTGGATCTGTTCAAAAGGTGGCGAGGGCGGAGTCAAGTTGCCATTAGCGATGGTCTGGTCCATTACAGGTGAGTTGTGGAGTGTTCCATATGACTCAGAGAGGTCATTGGATCGAACCAACAGCCTCTCTTCTTCTTCTGGCTTCTCTTCTTCTGATCCCTCGTTCCTTCCTCTGAGATCCCAGTACATCAGCAACACAATCAGCTGAAGCAGCAGCCACAGTAGACACATGAAGATCTGCACACATACACACACACACACACTCAAAATATTAAACAATGCACTATTTAAACCATGTGCTTCATCTGACTGCAAACTGCCTTTAACACCTCATCACAAAGAAACGCAAGTTTTGTAACCGTCTCTCAGTGCCAACCCCATGAAATCCTTGCTGAAAACTCATTGGCTGATGGCGGCCATTTTAAGTAACCCAGCCATCATTCAAAATCCCCTTAGAGTTTTACACAGTGATGCCATACACAAAAATTCAGCTTGACTGGAATTAACTCTGCCCCCTCTGAATGACCACTCATGAAAATAATAAAGATATATAACTAAACACATTAGTGTATATGTTTGTGTGTGAGATTTACCCCGGGAGCGGTGTATTTATTCACCACGAACGGTCCAAGCTGGAAGTCACACAGTCTGAGGAAAATGTTGAACACAGGACCTGAAACACGACATGAATAAGGACAAGAATGTCATCACTATTAAAACATGAGAGTAACATCTCATAGAATGGCAGAGAGGTTATACCACAGTGCTGTGGATTCGGATTGGTCAGAAGGTGTTGATTAATTTTCTATAACAGCAGCTGTGACAGTAGTGCAGCTGGAAATCACAGGTTCATATTAATGCACACGTTCTAATACGTTATCGTTTCTATAGTAACAGCTCATTCACGGGGACTTGTACAATGGACGCTTCACATAAACGGATTTTTAAAAAATCGTTGATATGGTGAATTTTTCTGTAAGGAGATGTTTATAAATATTTATGGAAGGAGTCTCCGGTGTCAGCGCTTTGTAACAGAGGTAAAACCTCTGTTGTGGAAATGCTGTTTGTAGCGAAACACACAGCTGATATTAAAAACTGAGGCTGTTTCTCTTTGTTTCTTTATTTTCTTCACTAATGCAAACTAATGCAATAAAGCAACAGAACACTCAAAAATGGTGTGTTATAATATTATAATAAACATCAGAGCTGTGTAGTGTTTTACTGATTTACAGCCTTGACGCACACCACCTCGTGTTCTATTGCACACAGTATATATCATACTGGAAATGAAATAAAAGCTAATAAAGGGTCTAAAGCAAAACTCTGTAAATTTTTGCAACATGTAAAAATTATAACTGAAGTGTGTATTTTCAATGACACACTCAAAATAAAGCATGTTCAAATAGTTATTCAACTGTCAGTTTATAAAAACATAGACCATAAAACAAAGCACACAGAAATAAACAGATACATGTCTAACACAGATACACAGTGTCACGTCACATTACAGGTTCTGATATTATTATTATTTTATAAGTATTATATTATATACAATACTTACGCCAGTCATTATATAAGTATCCATGACACTAATACATTGTACATTAAATATCAAGGTACACAGAATCAATGATCAGCTCATGTCTGATGTCAGTCTTCCGCGACTGATAAAACTGCCACAGAACTTCATTTAAAATAATAACTAACTGATCAATGATGACCAAACAACAAACAATCCAACAGACTGACCAATCAGAAGGCCAGCTTGTCTGCAAGCCATGACAGCAGCGAAGACAGTGGACCGATCTTCAGGGGCCGTGATTCTCGTCAAGAAACCAAATATAGACGAACCAGCTCCTGTCCCGATTCCTGTTACAGAAAAACAATAATACTCGACATTACACAACAATACACAACACCACACAACATAGTACAACACTGTACAACATTACACAAATGTACACCATGTTAAACAATTTTACACAACATTAAACAACATTATAACTGAAGGTTTGTAATGTGAGAAAACTGTAACATCACAAAACCTGCTGCTGTTTCTGTACATTTACATAACGTGCAAAACAAAAGGAGAGATATGATTAGTAAGCTTTACTTGTGGGATTTTTATTATTTGCTGCAGAAATAAGGAAAAGTGTACTCTTTCTCACCTGCAACAAAACGACTGCTCAGTAGCAGCCACTTGGAAAATCCTGTAAAATACATAAAATTACCTGAAATACAGAGAGAAAGAGAAGTGATCAGATCATCTTTTCTCCTTCAGGTTCTCAGCTTATTACATGAGACTTAGAGAGATATATACATTTACATTTATATATTATATAACAGCTGAATAAAACATTTACTGCTCTGAAGGGCATTTTTGTTAGATTTTTCTAATATCTTAACGGATTTTATAAATTAAACAATATGCACAAAACATGATGCAGTAAAAGAACCATTTTTGGTTTCCTACAGAGCCTTTGACTGATGGATTTTTAACACCGAGAACAAAAAATTCCCAGGATAAATGTTAACATAATGTGAAAAAGTATAATTCAGTTTATTGTGAAAATAACAAAAAGATTCATTGAATGAACGATTCTCTCAGAAACCAAAAATGATTCTTTAGGGAACCAAAAATGGCTCTTTTATAGTATCATTCTAAAGAATCGTTTTTAGTGTGTGTGTGTGTGTGTGTGTGTGTGTGTGTGTGTGTGTGTGTGTGTTTTACCAATGATTTCAAAGCAGTTGGCGAACAGGATGATCTTCTTGGTGCCATGTGTCCTGTCGGACCAGAGGCCGAATAACGGCCCTGAGAGCAGGCCACTAAGGCTGAACGCTGACAGACTGAGACCCAGAAAATATGGAGCGGCGTCCAGCGTCTGCAGGAAACGCCAGATCGTAGGTAAAATCACAGCTAATGGCAATTAAACAGACCAACAGAGAGAGAGAGAGAGAGAGAGAGAGAGAGAGAGAGAGAGAGAGGGAAAGAGAGAGAGAGAGGTTTATCAGATGTGTGTGACAACAGCAAGTCAGACAATGGACTTGTTATATTATTATAGAATATATTATATATATTCTATTAACTGTCTGTCTCTCTAGTGATCTGTCTGTGTGTTAAACAGTGTCAGTCTGTCTCTCAGTATGTCATTCTGTCATTCTTCTTGTCAGTTGCTTGGATTGTCTGTCAATCAGTCTGTCTGTCTGTCAGTCTTTCTGTCAGTCAATCTGACTCTCTGTCAGTCTATATGACAGTCGGTTGGTCTATCTGTGTCAGTCAGTCAGTCTGTCTGTCAGTCAGTGTCTATCTGTGAGTTGGTCAGTTTGTGGGTCAATTGGTTCGTTTGTCTGTCAGTCATTCTGTCTGTCTGTCAGTTGGTCTATCTGTCTGTCAGTTGGTCTACCATCGGTTGGTCTGTCAGTCTGTCAATCTGTGTACCAGTCTGTCTGTCAGTGGGTCTGTCTCTCGGTGAGTAGGTCTGTCTGTCTGTCTGTCAGTCAGTGGTGCTGTCTGTCAGTCTGTCTTTCAGTCAGCCTGTCTGTCTGTCTTTCTGTTTGTCAGACAGTCTGCCTGTGTGTTCGTCTGTGTGTTTCAGTGTCTATCGTTAATTCTCTGAAGATTTTGTCTGTCCATTATCTATACATCTGTCTATCTGTTATACTACTTGTATTATATTAAGGGATTGAGCTCACAGATAAATCACTGAATTCATGCAGTGAGTGAATGGAATGTTAATTTAATTTATAAGGAATTTACATGCAGTGTGTATATAGAATTTAATCTAGTGTCATATTATTGCTTTAATTCCACACTAACAGAAACTGGCACATGCTTTGTGCAAAATAACATGTGTGTATTGTTTCATATTCATAGAAAATTATTTAACCTTTTAACTGTCACTCATTAAAATAGGTGATGAAAAAAGATTTAACCATAAATACCTATTAATAGAGCACCAAATAACAATGTCTAACAGTTTTTTTTCATAATTTGACCCTTTTTTTTTTTTTTTAAGAAATTATAGACCTCTACCGTACGGTTGAGATGTCAGTTTATGGTAAAAGATGCTATTCACAAATTGCTATATTTCTTGACATTTTTTGTGAAACACAATCATTTTAATCTCTCTTTAAAACCTTAAAACAGTTTATTGCTTTTTTACACTCCATCAACATGTGTTTGGCCTGTAAAAGGCCCATCAGTTACAATGGCTAAGTACACAAATCTGTATATATAGACATTTACTTCATCATATGGCATTTCTGCTTTAAAATCAGGCATTGTTTGTCATTTTATATGTTTAAACTATTTTGATTCTATGAACAAAACTGTAAAAAAAAAAAAAAAAAAAAAAAAAAAAAAAAAAAAAAAAAAAACATTATTTCCAGGTATCACTGAGTTTGTTTTGATTACATATTTCATATCGAACATATCAATAACTGTGATTTGGAACAAACATCTGTACACATGCATAGATCCTCCATTGTATGGTATTTCTGCTTTATAATCAGGCACCACTTGGTACATGGCCATTTTATTTTAAGTATATGCTTACATATAATGTAAAAGGATAATATTGTGTTTTAGTAATATAATCTAATTTCATTGCATTTGTTTGCTTTTTCCACTCAAACATCTTCCTGCCATACTAACTACTATGCTAACATCTGCCCTGCCTCATGGTCATTTCTACCTTTTACAGACATATCGACCGCACGGTTGAGCATGTTTTTGTAAACTTCTGGCACAATGGATTTAGAACATTTTTGATATTTAATATCATATTCCTATTCTTTAAGGTCTCTTCTAGTTTCTAGTCTCTTCTGGTTTATCCCTTACCTACCAAATTCCTGCTTTATGCCCTAATCTTTGGGGAGTGATTTGTGGTGCTGCCCCTGTAGTCAGAGTGGGGGAAGTGCAGGAAGTGCTGCCCCACATAGCTGGGTTAAAATAAGATACTCTTTATGCAAATTGATTAAGAGGGTTGGAGCCCCACACCAATCAGGATGCTGGGCAGATTTTTTTGCTTCTCATAGGTTTTTTCACTGTCAAACTCAGCTCTACCGCATGGTTGAGAAGTCAGTTAAAAGGGTTTTTAAGCTCGTGTGGGGGGAAAAAAATAACATGAAATATATAAACAATACATAAAACTAGTTAATGGTGACCTTCAGTGCAGACAAAACAGATGCATTAAAGCTCACTGCATTTATTTTATATCTAAAATACCTCAAAGTGATGCTATAAATGCTTTGCATCATCCATTTGTATTGATCATTACTGATCAGAAGTGATAACACAGTATATAACTTTAATCAAATTGCATGCAAATGCTCACCATATTCCACTCCACTCAGCAGGAAAATCAGTCCGATTGTAATAAATGTCAGCTTTCTCTTGCGTCCATCATCCATTTCTGCTGCTTAAACCTGCTCGCTGACTTTAATAAATAAGTGTAAGAGTGTGTGAATATAATCAGCACTGCGTCCATAATACCAGTCCCATTATACCTGTGCTGATTTCCCTCAGTACACACTGACACCGCGTCTAGCTCCTGATTTCCCGTCCTGGTTCCACCTGGTCCCGCCTCCTGCACAGGGATTGGCTAGTCGTATCCGCCTCCTGCGCGATGATTGGCGCGAGTTTTATATTCATTAATGCACAGCCAGGTTCCGGAAGTAAAAAATAAAAAATAAATACTTATTTTAAAATACTTTTTTTTAAAAGACTTTGTTCATTTATTTAAAAAGACTTTTTTTTAACCATTCATTAATTTATATTTATCCATTTGACAATTCTTTAACCACTTGGCATTTTAACTCAAATGTGTTTTTTTCCAGAAACTTCTTATGACTAGTGTAGTCTATACATAGTAAATACTAGCTCAACTAAATAGCAAGTGTGAGACAGTGAGAAGGTCGAATGCTAACGTTAGCTATAGCGTGCTGTGCAAACTAGCCAACATACTATAACTCTAACCTCTTCAGTTCAATCATATTATATATATATATATATATATATATATATATATATATATATATATATATATATACATATATATGGCCAAAGGTTTGTAGACACCTGACCATCACACCCATATGTGGTTCTTCCCCAAACTGGTGCCACAAATTTGGAAGCACTCAATTGTATAGAATGTGTTTGTAGGCTATAACATTAAAATTTCCCTTCACTGGAACTAAGGGGAACAAACCTGTTCCAGCATGACAATGCCCCTGTGTACACTGTCATTATCACATGAAGACATGGTTTGCCAAGGCTGGAGTGGTACAACTCGAGTGGCCTGTACAGAGCCCTGACCTCAACCCCTCTGAACACCTTTGGGATGAACTGGGACGGTGACAGCCCCCAGGCCTCCTCACCCAACATTGGTGCCTGACCTCATTAATGCTCTTAATGTGGGGCAAATCACCACAGCCACGCTCCAAAATGTAGTGGAAAATGCACATGCTTGTTGAATATCCCAATATATGAATATCCCAATATATGAATGTTATGGTCAGGTGTCCGCAAACTTTTGGCCATATCTAGTTTATTCTGTAATGTGTAGACTCACAAAAAAGCAGATTCCTGTGTTGGGAGCACAATAAGACCTACAGTCATTTATATACAGGCTTAAGATTGAGATTTCTATCCCAAATAAGTGCGGGCCAGCCTATCCTGTGACACTCATTAAGCCACAGCACTGATATTGTAGTCTAAATGCACACACACACACACACACACACACACACACACACACACACAGGCTTTCAGTCTCAAATTAAATTTAAATTTCTTAATCTCCAAGTGCCTCTGCTCAGTCCGAGTCACATTTAAACCCTATATTATCTGCTACTAGACTGTTTATTTATTCTGTGGAGTATGACAGCGTACAGCACTGTACACTCATCCTGTCACACTGTGACCCTGTTTATGACAGTTTTTTTCTTTATGACACTGTGTTGCTCTCTGTAGATTTATTTTACACCCATGATTTTATTTAAGTATCACATGTTCTTGCACTGATTTCCCGTGTGTAAACTCCCTGTCACGCTGTCCATTTGGTGAAAGATTCTTATTTCCTGTCATGTCTGACCCGTCAACCAAAATACACAGTTGTATAATTCTTGCTTATCTATGCATATGTAAGTGCAAATGTTTTGCATTATGCTTAAGAAAGAAAAATATATCGCTATTTTACAACACATTGATGGAATTAGAAGGCATTAATTACGAAATGGGGGGAGTATAATTGAGAAATATAACTCAAAGGATCTGTATGCTATTCAGAGGACAGTTATAGAGTTAAAGGGCCAACATACAACAGAAATATTATTGTAGAAATATTATTTATATATATTTATTTATAATTCCATTCAGAAAGGGGTGCAAACTTTTGAACTGATATATTTTGAACCTTCTTTGCTATTAATTTGACCTGTCATCATTCTGTGAAACCACACACACGTAATGTCTTTAATGCCGTTTGTTGCAGGCTTTATTTTGTGCTACGGGTGTACAAACTTTTGCACTCCCCCTTACAGCATCTGTAGGTGTCATTTACTGAGTAAAAATGAAAAAGACTGATATAAATACATATAAAAGCGTTTTATTTACATTATCGTCACTTTTCGCTCAACTTTTCCCCAGCTTTTATAAAACAGCTGGAGATTTCAGAGCTGCACTTCCCTCATGCTGTCACCATCAGCACAACAACACACACACACACAACACACACAGCTGTGTTAGAAGGCAAGTTTCTTCATGAGCAGGTAAACTCTGGAGTCCACCTCAAAGCCGTGCAGGTTGTTGGCGTCACCCTGAAGTCGCATCAGCAGGCCACCGTATGACACATAGGCAGAGCTGGACAGAAGGAAAAAGGGGAAGAGTGTCAGAGTCCAGCACCTTGAAATTAAAGGGTCAATTTGCAATCTTTCTGAAAATGAATTCATGTTATAAACGAATTAAGATAAATGAATGTTCTATACATGCCACTGAAAATATAAAATATGTTTAAAAATATAATAAAATGAGAGTTCAAAACTTTATTGCTCAATATAATAAAAATGACCATTTTTTCAGGTGGAACTTTATAATTCCTGCTTAAAGATCTACACAATAATTTGTAATTCATATTTAATTTGCTTTTATAATAATAAGATTGGATGAGAATCAGATATCAGATCTAACAGGTTTATGATACTGAACATGGAGAAAGTGAGATCAGTGATTCTCTAAAGGAAAATGAGAGTTAGCATGTTAACAACCACACTCACAGACGCGTTGCTGCTTCTGTCGACGTCTCGTCTCCCTCGATCTTATACACTTTACCGTACATGGCGTAATCAAACTGATCGGCCCTGAAGAGAGGAAACACACACACACACACACCTTTCAGCACTGTGGAGTAATAATAATTCTAACACATAATAGACTGATAAGGCACTAAAACAGAAAAACATTACAAAAAAAAATCAATCATGACATACCTTTAAAAAATTATTTATAAAAATAAAATGTAAAGAATAAATAAATACTAATAGAAATAATAATACTAGTAGCATTGACAAAAATAAATTATTAATAATTAACATATTTTGTTATTGCTTATATTATTATAATTTTTAAACGATTAATAAAATAATTAATATAAAATAAATATAATGTGAAAGTAACATGCCAATGAAAGTAAAGTAAAGTTACTAGTTACGTGATCCAGTGAAAGAAAAATAAGTTAGCTGGTTCAGGGTTGCCAGACTGAATGGAGAGTCCAGAGCACATTATTTAAAACTATTTTTACTCCAATATTCGGACAAAATGACAAACAGCACGAGCCCAAGCCCTTTTTCTTTCAGCTCAGGATTTTACCAAAAAAAAAAAAAAAAAAAAAAAAAACAGGGGATCATGCTCAATCTCAAAACAAGTCAATGAATCTGAACATTGGGCTTTGGGTTGCCAGCTTGATCAAAATCGCGGGAGTTTTATAGACGGTGGGTGTTAGTGTCACCTGGACGGTCGGTCGTCTGTGGGGTTGTACTCTCCATCGTCTGGCGTGCCGTCCTCGTACAGAGTGCTAGCGATCACCAGTCTGAACTTATCTCCTGAAAACCACCAACATCACACCATTACATCCAGATGTTCCACTACAGCTGTGCCGCGAACACGCACCTCACATAAAGTCGTAACATTCCTGATGTTCAACAAGAGTGTAGAACTGCATACTGTGTAGCTGTGTGTATCGTACAGTTGTGTATACCGTGATCTTGAAGACTTCAATGTGGAATTGTGTACACTGCTGTGTGTTGTGTACACCTGTGTGTATTACGTATAGCTGGGTGTCTTGTGCAGCTGTGTGTATTGGATAGTTGCGTGTTGTGTACAGCTGTGTGTATTACGTAGAGCTGTGTGTCTTGTGTAGCTGTGTGTATTGGATAGTTGTGTGTTGTGTACAGCTGTGTGTATTACGTATAGCTGTGTGTCTTATGTGCTGAACTGCGATCCTGGAGACTCATAGTGCTGTTGCGTAGTGAAGAGTTGTGTGTTTTATGTTCTTGATCGTATTGTATATTTGTGTAGATTTACTCACCGAGGTCGACAGGGTAAATCTGAGTGTTCACGTCCAGGATCAGGTCCATTTTAAATGACTCACTCTCACAGTGAAGACGAGACACTGCGAGGAAAACCCAGTGAAATCACACACACACATATTGTGAGGAACGTCTGGTCACATTTTATACGTTTCAGCTTATAAATCACACAGACGTGAGAGAGAGAAGCATGTGTGAGCTGAACTGACTGTTCCTCACCTCTGTCAAACTTCTTCCCATCAGGATCGATATCTTTCACATCAAAAATATCCTCAAACAGAATCCCAGCCATGTTTCTGCTGTTTATCCGACCAACAGCAGCGTCTTCTCCTGTCAGGACACAAGCAATTCTGTTCTCAGTAACTTAAATGCAAAAGCATCTGTCAGCGTTACAATAACCACTGCTGTTTTTTTTCCTTCATTCCTGATGTTGTGTTACTTTTAAATGGAAAGTACATGTAGATGTATCCGAGTTACATTTCTGGGGTATTTTAGAAAGAATTGTGGTAAGTTTTAAATCAGAAGAGAGCTGGAAGCAGTCAGTCTAATCTGCCAGCTCTCTTTACTGCAGCTGCTGAAGAACACGAGGAAAAAACCGGCAGCAAAATATTACATTCTACCGCCGCTTGCTTCATAACAAATGATACATCTCTTTATGTATACTTATATTACTCTTCATATATTTCAAATCTGATATCAGATATGCCCTAAAGACTCATATTCTCTTTTTTTCTGATAGAAATAAAATTTAAAAAAATTATAATATATATATATTTTTTTTGAACTCATACAGTAACCGTTAGCATGCTAGCATTTGTCAGCTAGTTAATGCTCTGAGCTTATTTAAAGAAAGTTAATCGTTTTCGGTCACTTACTTTCTCCAATAAAACCTTATCCGCTGTCGATACAGTTTAAATAAATATAATTTAAGCCACAATTAAAGCAAAATAACTTAAAAAGCCGATCTTCCAGAGGCAGCTTTCATTCATCTACCGCGCTAAAGCAACATGCTTTACCTTTGACCCTTCCGTGTTACAATTACTTCCGGAGCAACACAAAGTTACAAGAGAAAATTTATGATCCTAGAAAATTGAATATTCATAACCTATATTTGCACACACGTGTGTTTAACATTTCTCTTGAACGCTCATGTTCGTCCTTTTGTAATTATTATTTTATTTTAGTTGTATTTTACAGATAAGTCACTCACTACTAAACAAATTCCAACATGTTTACGACACTTTAGTCTAACATACGGCCGTTTCCTTGCGTTGCTAGGTGTATTCGCTAAGCGTCTTGCTTGTGGTTACTATGGCTACCAGCCTCAAACTAGTCCGTTAGCTGCGCTGCTAGCTCGCCTGAGAACTTATCTTAGCGTCTGATAAATTTGCGTTTTCTTTTCACAGACGTTATTCCCCGTTTTTCGTGTGTTTTGAGTTATTTTAGACCCGCGGACAGAAATGTGTCGCGACAGTTTTCTCCCCGCAAACGAGCTGTGTGAATGAGGTAAGGGAGCCAGCTGGCTAGCAGCTTCAGGTGTCCTGGAAAACTAGCTAGCTAGCTAATTGTCTGATTCTTTTTAAAACTTATGTATATATTTGAACTTTTAATACATTAACACATGCTCTCATGCGATAATATATTTTTTAATTTTAGAAAGCCTTTGATAAAGTATGAGGTTAGCTATTTTATTAGGACAGATAGCGGCCTGGTGTTTTGTTTGTTAGCCGCTAAGATTTAGATCTTGGCCTCGAATAGCAGCAGCGGCTTGTTTTCAACTCCACAGCAGTTCAAAGATTGGGAATAATGCTTAGATTTAACCTTTGTAGAAATCAGAGAACCCAATATTTACAAGTTAAAGTCGTAAAGTGTGGTCTACTACACAGAATCAATCATAATAACAAGACATTAAATAACATAAAATACAAAGAGAGTCATTGTAACAATGCTTTTGGAGGGAATTGCGTCGTACGCCAACGAATCGGTTCTTTGATCCGACTCTTTCAGGCTGGGAACCGACTCTAAAATGTGAGGGATCTTTCCGTCCCCCCGTCCCCCGCAGATGTAGTCGATGCTATTTCTTACTTATACATTAGTTTATCTTTAGTAACTGCTTAAATGCTTCCACAAAAGCCTGTTTCCACCAGCTGACCTGTTCATTTGTGTGAGTCGTGAGTCGTGTGTTTGACTCCCAGCTGTGTCTATGAGCGGAGGTGATCAGTTATCAGGATAAATAGATATCTATAATAAAATAGATAAATAGATAACCTATAATAAACCTTCATAATGAAGCCCAAACACAGGAGCACAATAACATTAATGCATGGATGCTTACAGTTTTTGTTAAATACATTTTATAAAATGCACTGCAAAGTAAATTAGTTTATGAATTAGAAGTAAAGAACTAAATAAAACTGACTTTTTTATTAGAACTAATATTCTGTTAAATATTTCAGACATGGTTAGGTAGAAGAAAAACAAGGGGAGCCGTTTGGAATCCCAAAGAGTTGACTCTTATTTGTGATCAGAGCCAGATAATCTTCTGATCTTAATCATGTGCAGTGTTATAATGAAGATAGTCTGATGTTGAAGAGTGACACATTATGGGTGTGTTCTGTAGTGCCGGGTGATATGACGATGTAATATCAATATTGTGATGATTTATTACACTTTTCTGATCTATTACAGATAATATTATATCTTTTAACATTTAAATTTTTTATTTTTTTTTACAAACTGATTGGAAGCAATGGATTTGATTTTTTTTTGCATTGAATCTGTAGAAGAATTTCTTATTTTTCATTCTCTACACTGTTAAATAATAAATTTTTGTTGACATGAAATAAAAGTACAGTTGTCCTCGGTGGCTGTTTTGCTAGCCAGTGCACTGTGATACACACTGTGGAGGTTTTGCAGAAAAGTTTTTAAAAATTGAGATGTTATATTTTTGTCATATTGCCCACTGCTAGTTCTCAGCTGTGTTTTAAAATGCTGTACTGCATTACCTGTTAACAGTTTGTAGAAATATAATCCTAATCTGCTGTTTTTTTTTCCAATAATCTAGCTTTATTTGTATATTATGCTCTAGTGTGTTTACGTTTTCTTTTCATTTCAGATCAGATTTCACCTCACTACTGTATATCACTCTGCCCATTTATCTCTGTTATTATTAGAAATAAATTTGAGCTGTTGTATTTATCAGATTGTGGATACATGAGTTCCAGAAGCTCTACAGAGATGGGGGACGTCTTGGCGAATGAAGCCGATCTCCTACTGATGATCAGAGAAGTAGGTTTATACAATAAGAATGAACATTTTGTTAGTTGTCACCGCTTGGATTATTAATTTGATGTGTGGCAGTGTGGGGTGTTAGAGAAATAATCCAGTCCTAACGTCTGTTGTACCTTTAGTGAGTGGAATGTAATTATAAAGACACATCACTAAGGTGTATAATTTGGACTTTAAATTCTCCCTGAAATCTACAGAATGATATTTAAATGTTTACAATTCTCTTCCATGCTGATTTCCATTCTATAAATTTGGGTGTTTGGATGAAATTTGCTAAAGGTGCATTTTTCTATTTACAAAAGAAACTTTAAAAAATAAAACTAGAAATCAGTGGGCAGAGCTAGCATGAGCTAAGTTTGTGATGTCACAAAATAGGACTTAATCCAACCAATTATAGGTCATCATGTAAATTATTAGAGGATAACATGTAACCAGGGAACATTTCCATTCAATTTCACTTGTTTAATATTAGTGCTGAATGGATGGAGGTTGTCATGGGAACGTAATGAAAATGAGAATGTAAATCAAGACTCTGATACTGATATCTGACTCGTCCATAGCGACCTGTGGCTAATACGAGCTAGTTTGCTAGGAGTTAATGAGCTAATGTTAGGCAGTAGAGAAGGCAGGAGGACATGGATGTGCCTCCTAATTTGGATATTGAAGCATATTTATAAATGCTGGTGTCTTTATGAGTTCTAAAGTATATGAAGTATAGGTATAGAGACAATCCTCTGCATGTTAAACAGTGTGTTATTTTATCTGGTGTGAAAGGACATGTTGAGGAGGACTCGTATGTATATCTAATGAATGTGTTTGTAATCTCTAGTACCTGAAGTTCTGTGAGCTGGAGGAAACAGTGAAGATCTTTGAGAAGGAATGCAAGAGCAAAGGAAAACCTGTGCCAAAAATACGCAGCAGTTTAACTGAAGACTCCAAAACGTTAACCATACAGGTAAGATCCATTACGTTATATTTACAGTCCTTCATCCTGCAGATTCATCAGATTGCTGTCTAAACATGGAGGTGTTACAGTGAGAAAGACAGTAAAAAAGAGTCAGATGATGGACTATATTTACTGAACAAATGAAGTGTGTGCACTCACATGTCCCAGCATGCACTGCAGAACATAAGGGGTGAATTTTAAAAAGCTCACATACATCAGTGGTGTATCAGATCCTTGCTAATCATTCATTTAAATTATAGGTTTTAAAGAAGCACAAGAGTGAGACAGCATGTAAATGAGTGAGCACCTAGGCTTAAGGCTCTGACACAAATTGTGCACTATATTCATTCCTCACTGTTTACTTGTATCTTGACCTTTATGGATGTAGTGTAGTGAGATCTCAGATCAACTAGATTTGCACTAATGACAGATTACCTCATGCTATTAAGCAACCAGAACAGAAACAGCTGCCTGTTTTATAATCCAACATGGCCGCCCTAAAAAAAATTCTCCTTCTAATTTACGGAACAGCAGCATTCAAA
Source organism: Pangasianodon hypophthalmus (assembly GCF_027358585.1). Classification (NCBI taxonomy): domain Eukaryota; kingdom Metazoa; phylum Chordata; class Actinopteri; order Siluriformes; family Pangasiidae; genus Pangasianodon; species Pangasianodon hypophthalmus. Next base: position 11,150,347 of record NC_069720.1, read on the forward strand.
AATTCAGTTTACAGCACCCTCTGATGGCTTTTCCTGCGTAAAGTAGGTTGTGATCGCTGAGTGTTCTTGCAGTGGTTCCAGTACATTGTCTGAGCATTAACAGGACACTCCATCTCACCAAGTCTCTGATTTGCGACATCACTTTAGTTTTTTTAACTATTATATACATCTTTTATCATTTTTGGATCGAAGATAAGTGTGGTAGGCACGTGTACACTCAGGAACTGTGAGCTAATCTCTCTGCCATGTCCATAACAGTTTCCCCTCAGACACATCATTGTATTAAACATGTTTTGCATCTGCAGAAAGATCTGCTCAGCTCGTTTGATGATGGAGAGATGAAGGTTTTCTTCGAGCTGTGGACAGAAAACGTGCCTGCACATGTCAGTGACAGCGACCCTGGCATACAGAAACTGGAGTTCTACCTGCACATTCACTTTTCCATCTATCCACTGAAGAACTCTGTTGGAAAGCAGGTACACACACAAACAAAGTCTTTTATTTACATGGTTTCATATCATGGTTTTATTAACAGCAGTTTCTTAGTAGTGAACAGAGCATGATGGTGAAATGAGATATTACATTATGCTCTAGTACTGTTTCTGGCCAGCAGGAGGCTCTACTGAGTCAATAAACGTCTACAATTTACACACCAAAAGTATTCGGTCACCTGCCTTGACTCACATATGAACTTAAGTGCCATCCCATTCCTAACCCATAGGGTTCAATATGATGTCGGTCCACCTTTTGCAGCTATTACAGCTTCGACTCTTCTGGGAAGGCTGTCCACAAGGTTGAGGAGTGTGTTTATAGGAATTTTTGACCATTCTTCCAAAAGCGCATTGGTGAGGTCACACACTGATGTTGGTCGAGAAGGCCTGGCTCTCAGTCTCCGCTCTAATTCATCCCAAAGGTGTTCTATCAGGTTCAGGTCAGGACTCTGTGCAGGCCAGTCAAGTTCATCCACACCAGACTCTGTCATCCATGTCTTTATGGACCTTGCTTTGTGCACTGGTGGAAACCCATTCCATGAAGCTCTCTGCGTACTGTACTTGGGCTAATCTGAAGGTCACATGAAGTTTGGAGCTCTGTAGCAATTGACTGTGAAGAAAGTCGACGACCTCTTTGCACTATGCGCTTCAGCATCCGCTGACCCCTCTCCGTCAGTTTACGTGGCCTACCACTTCGTGGCTGAGTTGCTGTTGTTCCCAAACTCTTCCATTTTGTTATGATAAAGCTGACAGTTGACTGTGGAATATTTAGGAGCGAGGAAATTTCACGACTGGATTTGTTGCACAGGTGGCATCCTATGACAGTTCCACGCTGGAATTCACTGAGCTCCTGAGAGCGGCCCATTCTTTCACAAATGTTTGTAAAAACAGTCTGCATGCCTAAGTGCTTGATTTTATACACCTTTGGCCAGTCCAAGTGATTAGGACACCTGATTCTGATCATTTGGATGGGTGACCGAATACTTTTGGTAATATAGTGTATGTGTATATATATGTATACACTATATTACCAAAAGTATTGGGTTTCCATGGCCGAGCAGCTGCATCCAAGCCACACATCACCAAGTGCAATGCAAAGCGTCGGATGCAGTGGTGTAAAGCACGCCGCCACTGGACTCTAGAGCAGTGGAGACGCGTTCTCTGGAGTGAGGAATCAAGCTTTTCCATCTGGCAATCTGATGGACGAGTCTGGGTTTGGAGGTTGCCAGGAGAACGGTACATTTCGGACTGCATTGTGCCGAGTGTGAAATTTGGTGGAGGAGGAATTATGGTGTGGGGTTGTTTTTCAGGAGTTGGGCTTGGCCCCTTAGTTCCAGTGAAAGGAACTTTGAATGCTTCAGGATACCAAAACATTTTGGGCAATTCCATGCTCCCAACCTTGTGGGAACAGTTTGGAGCGGGCCCCTTCCTCTTCCAACATGACTGTGCACCAGTGCACAAAGCAAGGTCCATAAAGACATGGATGACAGAGTCTGGTGTGGATGAACTTGACTGGCCTGCACAGAGTCCTGACCTGAACCCGATAGAACACCTTTGGGATGAATTAGAGCAGAGACTGAGAGCCAGGCCTTCTCGACCAACATCAGTGTGTGACCTCACCAATGCGCTTTTGGAAGAATGGTCAAAAATTCCTATAAACACACTCCTCAACCTTGTGGACAGCCTTCCCAGAAGAGTTGAAGCTGTAATAGCTGCAAAAGGTGGACCAACATCATATTGAACCCTATGGGTTAGGAATGGGATGGCACTTAAGTTCATATGTGAGTCAAGGCAGGTGACCGAATACTTTTGGTAATATAGTGTGTGTGTGTGTGTGTATATATATATATATATATATATATATATATATATATATATCAGGGGCGTTTTCTCCGAGGAGGCAAGGGAGGCAGTGTCTCCTCAAAATATTGGATGAGAAAATAATCGGTATTGCAAAAATTTTTTAGTGAGCATTCAGCTTGATGAAATGAAAGATATATCTTCGTGTCTGTGTTTGTGTTTACAGAGCTTTTATGACGATGACCCGAAAATAAATTGACTATTAAAAAGAACAGCTGAACATCAGTTCACAAATAAAAAAATATTAGTAACACTTTACAATAAGGTGTCATTTGTTAACATTAGTTAATGTGTTAACTAACATGAACAAACAATGAACATTTATTACAGTATTTATTAATCTTTGTTAATGTTAGTTAATAAAAATACAGTTGTTCATTGTTAGTTTGTATTAGTTCTCAGTGCATTAACTAATGTTAACAAACACGTTTGATTTTAATAACGTATTAGTAAATGTTGAAAATAATATTAAATAAGATTAGTAAATGCTGTAGAAGTATTGTTCATTCTTAGTTCATGTTAACTAAAGTAGTTAACTAATGTTAACTAATGAAACCTTATTGTAAAGTGCCTCCTCATTTTAAAAACCACTGCACGCCACTGTATATATATATATATATATATATATATATATAAACAGTTGAGGGGGTGTGCTGTTATTGGAACATAATCCACATCAGGGTGGTGTGATATGGCCAAAGTGGAATTAGTGGATTTATACAATTATTCAGTAAAGAATGACAACAATTCTTTTTATCCATTTATAGTTACATTTAATGTTCCAGAATGTTGGCGAAACAAGTTAGTTCCTGTTCCAAGTTAGCTTGTCATGTCACCGAGAAACTGACAAACATAAACTGAAGATGTTGGAAAACTCAGTGTTACCTCTTTACCTCTGCCTGTTATAAAGCACTGACACTGGAGACTCCTTCCCATTAATGTTAAATAAATGTCTCCTCTCAGAAAATTTCACCATACCAATGATTTTTAAAAATCTGTTTATGCAAAGCATCCAACAAGTCCCTGTAAAGGAGCTGTTACTATAGAAACAATTATAGTATAATTTTTGTATAATTATAATTGTTGTATTATGAAGTGTGCATAGCTTAGCTCATTTATTTAATAACAATAATGATTAATGATCACATGACATGTTAATCCGGCTCTGTGTAATCTTGAAAGTTCATTTTACTCTGAAGGATAAAGCTGAGTTTGATGAGCGGATCAGTCATTTTAAACACTTCTTGGAGACGAGAGGAGCAGCGCTGAGCCAAACCACTGAGTTCCTGCCATTTTACGCTCTGCCTTTCGTTCCCAATCCTGTAGCACATCCGTCCTTCAAGGAGCTCTTCCAGGTGATCTTCATCTCCACTGCTGCACTTCCTCTCTTCCACCTCAATCAGCACAATTTATATGATCACTTACATTTTTAAAACACTCATTTTGTGTCAAATCTCTGGTTTTATTCACATTAGTCTCAAAACGCAGTGATCCAGTCTTTATGATCTTGTCTGGGCCCATCTCAAATGACTTTCCACTGATGTAGGGAGTAGGGAGCTGAATCTCTGCTGTCTGCTGGATATCTAGTGCGCTTTGTAGGGTGGAGAAGCTTTTATTTTAGTTTCTCTGCCTTCCTCTGTTTTTCATCTACACTCTACACCTTATATAAGTGCACAGTGTAGGGAATGAGATACTAGCTTACACACTTACATGTAGTGCACTATGTATTCAGTAAGCAGCCAATTTGAGGTTAAGCCTCTGATTATTTTGTTAAAGTTTAGTTGATGGTAATATGTGAACTGTTTAGTTTCAAATGTGCAAAGTATAACAGTACATACAAAATCATCATTAATAATATATTTACAGAAGTTTTAAGAAGTCCTCTCTGTGTGTTTGTCTTTGATTTCAGGACACCTGGACTCAAGATTTAAGAAAAAAGCTTGAAAAAGCTTTGGTCTCGACCCTGAAAGCATCAGCTACACCGAGGCTGCTCGCGTTATACGTATCCTTTCCTTTAAACACTGATTACATGTCACATGACTGATGATGTCATCCGTCATGCCATGTTGATAAAACTTTATTCGGATTTTCTTCTTTAATAACTATACAATCTCTCATAAACCAACCAAACAACTGATTCTCAATAAAAACTGCAAAATAATATTATAGCAACTGCTGCTTGATAATCTTTCACCAGCAAGCATATAACATTAACATGAAAAAATTCATATAGAGTTTATAAAAAAAAAAAAACATGTTGCTAGAGCTAGGTCTTTAAAATCTTTAAAATATCGGCTGATGTTAAGGAGTACATCATGCTTCTCTTGAATTCTGGATTGTAATTGGTCAGAAGGTGTTAATTAATTTTCTATAACAGCAACCCTGACAGTAGTGCAGCTGCAAATCACAGGTTTATATTAATGCGCTTGGTCTAATATGTTATTGTTTCTATAGTAACAGCTCATTCATAGGGACGTATGAGGTGGACGTTCCACGTAAGATGATTTTTAAAAAATCGTCGATATGGTGAAGTTTTCTGTAAAGAGACATTTTTATTAACATTTATGGAAGGAGTCTCCAGTGTCAGTGCTTTGTAACAGTCAGAGGTAAAGCTGTAACTTTAAGTTTTTTGGCAGCAGGAGAGAGGAGTTTACATGTTGCGTTGACAGCTGCGTTATTTTTTACTTATTAACTTAAAGAGATCGAAAAAAGATAAATTCAGATAAACATCCTGATGTCATAATCACTGGCAAATTGTTGTGGTATGAGAGGAATAAAACACTTGGGGATAATGCAGTTACAAGAAAAAAAAATTAATGTCAGTTTGGTAACTTTTGGCTGTTTTTTCTTTAGGTTATGTTCATGTTATAAGGTTTGTCAGCTTTATGAAGAAGTCTCCACTGACTGTAAACATGGAGTGTGAGATGATGCTGAAGGCTGTAGAGTTACACTCATCACTCATCTTCAGTAAAGTGTACTGGTGTCTCTTAACACAGGTTTATACTGCTGACATGTCCTTTTCCAGAGAGACAGGCCCAGAGCAAATATCAGGATAATTCTTGTGATAAATGGTGTTGAAACAGAGAATGCTCTGGATCTACTGGATAGATGTGATAAAAATATGATGATATATTTTGATAAAAGTGTTCTGAATTTAGTTAGCATTAACGTTACAGTAGTGTTGTTATACTATAATATACACCGATCAGCCATAACATTATGACCACCTGCCTAATATTGTGTAGGTCCCCCTTTTGCTGCCAAAACAGTCCTGACCTGTCGAGGCATGGACTCCACTAGATCCCTGAAGGTGTGCTGTGGTATCTGGCACAAAGACGTTAACAGCAGATCCTTTAAGTCCTGTAAGTTGCGAGGTGGGGCCTCCATGGATCGGACTTGATGGCCAGCACACCCCACAGATGTTCGATTGGATTGAGATCTGGGGAATTTGGAGGCCAAGTCAACACCTTGAACCCTTTGTCATGTTCCTCAAACCATTCCTGAACAATTTTTACAGTGTGGCAGGGCGCATTATCCTGCTGAAAGAGGTCACTTCCATTAGGGAATACCGTTGCCATGAAGGGGTGTACACGGTCTGCAGCAATGCTTAGGTAGGTGGTACGTGTCAAAATAGCATCCACATGAATGTCAAGACCCAAAGTTTCCCAGCAGAACATTCGACAGAGCATCACACTGCCTCCGCCAGCTTGCCTTCTTCCTATAGTGCATGCTGATGCCATCTCTTCCCCAGGTAGACGATGCACATGCACCCGGCCTTCCACATGATGTAACAGAAAATGTGATTTATCGGACCAGGCCACCTTCTTCCATTGCTCCATGGTCTAGTTCTGATGCTCACCTGTCCATTGTAGGTGCTTTTGGCAGTGGACCGAGGTCAGCATGGGCACTCTGACAGGTCTGTGGCTACACAGCAAGCTGCGATGCACTGTGTGTTCTGACACCTTTCTGTCACAGCCAGCTTTAACTTTTCAGTAATTAGTGCTACAATAGCTCTTCTGTGGGATCAGACCAGACGGACTAGCCTTCACTCCCCACACGCATCAGTGAGATTTGGGCGCCCATGACCCTGTCGCTAGTTCACCGGTTGTCCTTCCTTGGACCACTTTTGGTAGGTACTAACCACTGCATACCGGGAACACCCCACAAGACCTGCCATTTTAAAGATGCTCTGACCCAGTCATCTAGCCATCACAATTTGGCTGTTGTCAAAGTCTCTCTAATCCTTATACTTGCCCATTTTTCCTGTTTCCAACACATCAGCTTCAAGAACCGACTGGTCACTTGCTGCCTAATATATCTCAACCCTTGACAGGTGCTATTGTAACGAGATAATCAATATTATTCACTTCACCTGTCAGTGGTCATAATGTTATGGCTGATCGGTGTATATAGATATAGATATAGATATAGAGGTATAGATAGATGTCAAAAAAGAAAATTTGGTCAAGGACGATTATCACGTTGTAAATGTACACAAATTATCATTGGGTATATTTTGAAGTGTAAAAATGTTTGTGATGCACAAGAGCTTGAGCTTTATCTAAGACAATCCGGATGCAAATCTACACTGAGTTTCCAGTTTATAAGTGCGTAGATCAGTGTATCAGATATACTTCGTTTTGAGAATCAGCAGAAATATTATTTATATACAATACATATAGTAAGTAGCATTTATCTACATTATGGAGAATTATTAGTTTTTATAAAATGTTTTAAAATGTTGGTGTTTCCTTAGCTTTATCTCAACAGAGAGAGAGCACAAACAGCAACAGAGGTAATCATTTATTTACTGTTTATGTTAAATATATTCCCATATATGTTTAGCTTCATTTAAAATATGGTATTTAGAGGAATTAATATAATTTATCATGATTATTTTACAGAATTGCTAGTCGCCCCCCCCCCCACCCCCCATAAACACTCTGCCGCAGTACTGATACGGACCACCAGGTGGCCTCAGCGTACAGCGCCAACACTACTGTTATGCATTATAATTTTATAACACAAAGTCAAACTTACTCTTGCTTTGTGTTTTTTGAATTTATCCATTTTGTATATCAGCTTCGAGTAACTCCCTATTCCGCTCTGTATTACTGAGTGTAAAGAGCCAATGTGTGTGTGTGTGTGTGTGTGTGTGTGTGTATGTGTGTATGCAGAGCGCATGAAGCAGCTAGCTGAAGCAGAGAAGCAGGTTTCAGCATACATGAAGAAGTTCAGTAAGATCCAGGCTGATTATCACAACCTCATCAGCGTGACTGCTGAACTCGTGGACTCTCTTGAGGCTACCGTCAATGGGAAAATGGCAAGAAATATCCATTTTATTCTCATTTCTTTACATTTAGCTATTGTTTCTACACATTTATTTACTAACTTTTTATTAGTAATAGCTAGTATCCCAGGGTTGTTCAATAATGAAACTGAAGTGAATTCAATACAAAGGAATGTTGTTTTTGCAGATATAATGCATAGCATTAGTCAGAAATGCACTTAGCTAAGCTTTAAAACTGCCTAAATCCTAAAAACCCCAGGAAGCACTCTGAAAACTGTTAACCGCAGAAACCAACTCACAAGTGAAATAAATTCAGAGAAATTTTTAGTGGATTTTAATCTGACTTTTATTGCTATCATTTAAAAAATAACAAAAAAATACTCAATCCTTGGGATTTATACAGTACAACTGGTAAGCGCAGACATTCCATAATATTCTAACATCTTCTTTAATTGAAATAATAAAGATAATAATCATGTTTTATCTGCCCGTCTCTCTGCAAGAGAATGCTATGCATTTAGTTTCATTAAGGTCACACAAAACTTGTCATGGATTCCAATGAATATGCAAATTGGAAACGCCCTCAATTCTACACCCCTATTCCATAACCCTGGAAAACTGGTGTCACATTTCCTGTATTTCCATATTGAACCTGACTGTCTCCTGCATCTGATGATGCAATAACACACTCCTGTTACAGCAGCACTCACTCACTCACTCACTCACTCACAAATTATTAAACCAAGTTAAAGATTTATTATTAATTCATTTAAAATTAATTAATTTACTGGCTAAGTAAAAATTTACTGAATATAATTAATTATTTTCATCACACACATGCACACACATTCTCACAGCCTTTTTTTTTTGTTTTAAATAGATTTCTCCTGAGTATCTGCAGAGCGTGTGTGTGCGCCTCTTCAGTGGACACATGAGCCAGAGTGTCGCTCAGAGCATTGATTTTACACGACCTGGAACAGTGAGTTCACACATTCTTGCTAAGTGGGGGAAAAAAATCAATATTTAAAATGGAAATTTTACTCTTTAACTCCTTGATTAGCTTCATTTATCACAAAATATTTAAACATAAAATTAGTTTGCTAAATACTCCAGTATTCAGCATACTGTTACTTATGTATTTAATATAAGTAATAACTTTAATATTTAATGTTTAGATTACAGTTTCCTGTTTGTTGCACTTCTTAAGGTGGATATGAGCTCTATATGTATCAAATGGTCATAATTTTAATTACAATTAAAAAACTAAAATTCATTAAATTGGCTGGCATTTGTAGATGTAAAACAGAAATACAGACCTACCAACCTTTACACATTCTGAGTAGGAGCTTCCTAATTTAACATCGTAGTCCGCTGTTCCGAGTTCTCACTCGATAAAATACACCACAACATTCCCCCCACCCCCCGCAGGAGAAACTGGCATATGGACCAATCGACACAGGCATTTGGAATGTTGTGTAGGTCTTTTGCACTCACTGATACTAATTGCAGTGCTCCAGAAATGGCGAAGGATGTAGATCCAGGAACATGTAACATTTGAAAAGTTGACAGAGTGTTAATAAGTAATGAAAAATAAACAGTTACTCTGCCGTACAATGTAACATTTAAATTACACTAGGCACGTTCTGTTTGTTCGGCTTAGTGTTTCCTCACCCACTTCTTCGTGTGTGTGTGTGTGTGTGTGTGTGTGTATTTGTGTGTGTATGTGTGTGTGTGTGAAGGGATATTACTCTATGACTCCTTATGATGATGGATATGTAAGTTTCTGGTGTATCTTCATATCTTTTTCCTCTGTCCTCTCTCCCTCGTTCATCATGCTTGTCCTTCTGCTCCTGATCCTTTACATTCGTCCTCTTGTCCATTAGCATGTCTCTGGCTTTCCCTCCGTTTCTGTGACATGAATGCCTGTGTTCAGTGTAAGAATGCTTGTCTTTGTCCTGTGGAATCCCGGTGGGAACGAACATTTATTATTTACCATTTAACCTGTTCTAACTCTCCTCCTCCATCCTGCACTCCTGCACTAATGTTCCTTGTTCATGGCATTTCTTTAGTAAGAGCCTAGTGCTATATCACACACCACTTTTAGAATGTTGGTTGCAATTCTTTGCCTGAAGATTAAACCTAAGCTTTGCAAACAGTAATATTTAAAGTTAAAATTATTTTTAAAATTAAAACTAGACTTATAAAATGTCACTTTCAAACTTTTAGGGTAAAATGTCTATTCTTACCAGGAGGTTGCATTTATATCATACATGTTGAATTTAATTTTAAAATAAAGCGATAATGCTCTTTTGGACCTTAAACTGAGAATTACATGTATGCTGTATTTCTTTACAGTTTTCTTTTTAATTTCTTTGTCACAAATTATTATGTTTAAAATCAAAATTAAAAGTACCCTTTTAATTTTAAACCATCAGTTTTAGATTCTTTGATTAAATGTCCCTGCTTACCTAAAGATAAGCTCCATGTTAATACAAATGGACATATTTTCTGCTTAAAATTAGACTGATATACACTCAACAGTTGGTTTGTTTATTTGTTTATTTATTAATTTTAAATTAGGTTTCCTTGATTGTTGCATTTATTCATCATAATTATAATGTATTGTAATATACTAGTTATCTTTAAAGTAAGAATTAAAATTACAAAAATAGTTTACTAAAGTTAAATGGTTAAATAAAATTCTTAACCTCTGTAAACTTAAGGTATAAAATCAGTGCCAGTAACATTTTTTTTTAATCTGGCAGTAAAAGTGGAGACATGACGCAGATTTGTGAATGGTGTGTCACCGAGTCATTTCACTTTATTATGTTTGATCAGACGTCATGGTTCTCAGAATATCAAAAGTTCCCCTTAAGATCCAGGACACACACCTGATTATATATATACACACACGCACAGAGAGCGAGAGAGAGAGAGAGAGAACAAACACTCAAAAGAGGCGCGTTACGCTTGGGTTGGCACAGCTGAAAAGCTCCTGCTCACATCTAATATTTACCTGAAGTTTTAAAGATGCCACTCTTTATGTTTCTCGGTGAATTGAAGCATTAACGTCCCTCCAAGCACAAACAAACCACTAATGACCCTGACCTTTCACTCCAGTACGTATACCTCCCTCTCTATGGGCTTGAGTTTCATGGCTCGAGGGAATGTAACTCCCTGTGGTAAGGACAGAAGAAGAGAGAAAAAGAATAGGAAAGTGAGAGGAGAGGAAAGAAAAGTGTTATATAAAGGAAAGGAATTGTAAGGAAAGAAAAGAAGAAAGGGGAGGAAAGGAAGTGAATTGAAAGGAAAGGAAATAAAAGGGAAGGCAATGAATTGAAATTAAGGATTGAAGGAAAGGAGGGTTAGGGAATGGAAAGAGAAGAAAAGAAGGTAGAGGAGAGACAGACTAGGACAGGAAAGGGAGAGAAATGTGAAAGGAAAGAGGATAATCAGTGTATGCTGATTAACCCAAGGTCAGTGTTTGGACTCACTGCATGGACATGTTTGTTAAAACCGTGATTCTGCATGCAACCCTAACCATATAAACACACTCTACTGACCTGCTACACACATGCTACACACATGCTAATGTTACATATTAATATTACACTAATTACCCAACCTTCAGTCTGTCTGTCTGTGTGTCTGTCTGTCTGTCTTAGGCCTCGTCCATGTTACGAGCATCCATTGCAGCACAGTAAGTATGAACCTGCATCTGACTGCAAAAAAAAAATAACATCTTAGCAAGTAAAAATCTCTTAAATACAGTCACATCTACCTAGTATTTCCTATTGTAAGATTAAACCAAATATATATAATAAGAGTAAACCAAATATATGATTATCAAACCTACAGTGGATATAAAATGTCTACACACTCCTGTTACACGCACAGACCTGAATCACACAGTAGCTTCAACAAAGTATTTAGGCATGTGGTTTAGGCATGTGCACACTTTAGGGGTGTGCAACTAGGTTATTGTAACTTTTTTATTTTTCCTATTTTTCCCTAAAAATATTTTCTGATTGTTTTTCGATAATTTAATTTTTTTTTTTTTTTTTTTTTTTTTTTTTTTTTTTTTTTTTTTTTAGATGAGTAAAAGCATCTAAAAACAGGCTGAATAATCTTATATTTAATTTATAATAATTTCATAATAAGAAATAGTAGATACATTCACCCATATTCAAATTATTTTTACTTGCTAAGATTTTTTGTGTGCTGTAGTGTTGTTAATGAATTATTGCAATGTTTTTCAGTGCAGTCTGGGTTTCTGTCTGTTAGAACCGTAGTTGTGTGATTCCTCTGTTTCTGTGTTTATCATCAGAAGGAATAAAGACGTCCCACTGCTGCCCTCACTGGACTATGACAAGCTGAAGAGGGATCTGATCAGTGGATCGGACAGACTGAAAGCTCTGCTGCTGCAGGCCCTGCGCTGGGTATACACACACACACACATCTCAAATTCTGGCACTTATGTGTGTCTTTGTAAGGCTGTAAACTGTAGAGCTACTTCAGAAAGAAAACCTCATTTCTGTCATTTGTTCAGCATATGTGTAAGTCTCTGCACAGACAGTCATTTTGCTACTGATCTGCTGTGAACTGTAGATAGTGTAACAATGTTATATAATAGGCCATTTTAATATTATTTTCTGCACATTTGTGTGGACAGAAAGAAATGAGGCAGAGAGCCTTGAGTGGGACACCTGTGAGCTTTGTGTTGTAATGTGTAGGCGATGGTGTGCTTTTGGTTTCAGAGGTTGACACGCTCAGTACAGGGTGAGCAGAGAGACACAGTTCTACAGGCCTTCATCAGTAACGACCTGTTAAACTGCTACACCACTAAACAGGTAACAGAACAAACACCTCTTTACACTCAGTACATTCCAATTTACATTTACAATCCATTAATCAGCTTAACATTTCTGCACTCACTGATATCCCTCTGTCTCTCTGTTTATCAGAGCAGATGTATTTATGTATTTACACATATGTGTTTCTGATTAGTCAGAAGGTTTTGATTAATTTTCTGTTTCAGAACAGCAGTTCTGACATGAGTTCTGGCTGCCATTCAAATCACTGCTTTATAATAATGTGCTTGTTCTAATACGTCATACAGTATTTCTATAGTAACAGCTCATTCACAGGGACTTGAATGGCGGATGAGCCACATAAACAATTGACAAACAACTTTTTTTTTTTTTTTTGTCTTACCAACTTCAAAAGAGATAAAAAGGAGGCTGGTGAAAGAACAACATACCTGTTTTCACAATGTTTATAGCTGCTAAAACGCAAGGGAAAACAGAAACTAACTTTTTTTCATGGATGTTCCACATTTATAAATGTAACTATAAATGAATAAAATTCTAATCGTTTGCAAAGTGCAGTGGTATAAGGGGAATAAAACACTTGAGGACGTGTTGTTGTACAGTATTTTACTATAACTAACACAGTTTTTATTGCTTAATTAACTACAGAACACGTTTTAGAAGTGAATTAATGTACAGATTAATGGTGTATATAAATGATCTTTCATGTAACTATCATGAGGTCAGAGTTTATCAGGGTGACTGCAGATCATTTTTGCTCTGCTTTTTAGAAATCTGTCGTTCACCTCATCAGATCGAAGAATGAGACAGTGAGGCAGTACACAGCTCGCCTCCTTAACACCTTCGCCTCCCTGTCTGAGGGTGAGTACGAGTGATGAGGAGAAATATCAGTCAGTTGATTTGTTTAATTATGACTTTATTACTTTCTGGGCGATAAAGCAATAATTAAACAATTAAAGTAAACATATGTGTGGTTAAAGTAATGTTGGCATATGAGATTAGCGCAAAGATTCTAAACACATATGACCTCTAGGTTAATGTTCCAGATAACAGTTTTAAGTTTACTTTTTTTTTTTTTCCTGCACTCATCTGAATGTTACATTTATAAACCAACTCACTGCTCACAGTGCATTATGGGTAGTAAACACCAAGAATACATGCTGTATGAACACCAAATAACAGATTTGGACTTGCTTAAATGTATGTTTTTGGCATGATCAGGAAAACATGGGTCATGAGAACACTGTTGCTAGGCAACTGGAAAATATAGATGCTAGCATAAACTAGCTAATGACTTAGGTTAGTGATGTAACTAGCTAGCACTTAGCCATTATGTTTCAGCTAATGTTAATTTGAAGTCATACATACAGAGACAGTTTATAGGTCTTGTGGAATCTTCTTCTCAACATGCTGTCATTCCACACCTGTCTGAATGAAGCGTCTTGAATGACTTTTTTTTTTTTCCCTCCAGGTCGTGTGTATCTGTCTCAGTGTTCCTCTCTTCTAAAGCTGTTAGTTGAATGTTTGCAGTCAGAGAAGGACTCGGTGACCAGAGAGAAAGTGTTGGGGGCGCTGCAGAAACTCAGCCTCAGGTAACGCATCACCTGCATTCACATTTGCTCATCCAGTGTGATCTCCACATGAGACAGAATCCAAGTTCCATAGTGTCTCTCTACTTGTTTATACTCTAAAAAGTTCCCCATATCAATTATTGTTTAATCTGTTTATGTGGAGTGTCTGCCGTATAAGTCCCTGTGAATGAGCTGTTACTGTAGAACAGATAATGTATCAGAACAAGTGCGTTAATATAAACCTTTATCTGCGCTAGTGTCGGAGCTGCTGTTATAGAAAATTAATCCACCTTCTGAACAATCACAGTCTGACTATACTACATATTTTACATTTTCAGAACTTTCTCTTTTCTGTTGTGCTGCATTCTTGTCATGTTGACATATGACAACTGTCTAGAGCTGCTATAACTTATTTTGTGAACATTAAATGCAAATATAAATGGAAAAAAGTATTTATTGGTAACTGTTGTGGTATAAGAGGAATAAACACTTGGGGATGTGCTGTTATAGGAAAAGAATCAACTTCAGGATTGTAACAGAAACTCGGCTTCATCACACCACCCCCTTACTCAATATTTTACTGTCTCGCGCACACACGCACGCACACACACACACACACAGAGTATACTTACTTGTTATCTCAGTTATCTCTTACGGTTGGCCTGTTTCTGATGTGTGTGTGTTTGTGTTTGTGTGTGTGTGTGTGTGTGTGTGTGTGTTTGTGTTCGAGCAGACGGGTCCATCAGTCGGCTCTGATCAGATTGGGTCTGATATCATGTTTGGTTGATGAACTGCAGGACTCGGACTCTTTATCAGATTACACAGTGGAGTACGCTGTAACTCTGCTGATGACCCTCTGTCTGCGCACTCAGGGTAAACGCTCACACTCGCATTACACCACACTAATGTGTGTGTCACAGAGCTTCAACACTCCTGTTATGGTCACTACCATACAGATGGGTGACAGATTAAAGGAAAAAGCTAAATAAAGTGTGTTAGTGAGATGTTGAGCCAACACAAGCCTCGTGAACAGCTTTAGTGCTTTAATTTCACACGTATACTGAACTGTACCAGAGCGATGGAGAGCTGATCTTCATTAAGATCTTCCCTCATGTGGGGTTGGAGGTGAAGAGTGCGTCACTCAGTTTAGTTGAGATGTTGTGAGTGTAAAGGTCATCGCATATGATTTATTCATTTTCTTCCTCATCAAACTATTCAGTGAGCACTCATGCCATGTTGATGGAGATGGATTCATCCTGGAAGAGTTCATACCCATCAGAGTAGAAATATTTCATGATTGGACAAAAGTGATCAGCCAGAAGATCAAGTGAAGCTGAACCGCGCCAATACAAATAAATAAATTACCCCACAGCATAACAGAATCACCCGCTTTTCCTTTAATTTGTCACCTGTCTATATGTAAATAAAGATCATTCCGTTTTATTTTGTTACAGAAGGCAATAAAAAGAACTTAAAGACATTCGGATTATTTTCCAGGAAAGAGAAAATGCGCAGAAAAAGCCAAACAAGTCCTGAAGGTTCTGACTGACCTGTTGGGACACGAAAACCACGAGGTATGTTAACGAACATGGGCCTTGTTTGTCCTGTGTGCTTCATATCTGACAGCTTGCTCACACCCACATGAAAGTAAAAATTTCCTGTTCACATCAACTTTTTTTTTGCATACCAGTGTCCCGATACATACCTCTAGTCTCAACCAGCCACAGTGTGACCCTGCCTGACAAGCTTGTAAAAAACTGAATAGCCAATCTCTCATTTGTATCTTTGTTTGTAACTGTTAAGAATACATTAATACATCTGCTCATCCTGAATAATATGTTTGTATTCAGTTACACATATTTTCAGGAAGCTCTGCTTACCGCACACATGCGTTTTTCAATAACCAAGCATCTTTATGGCTGTCTCTGTGGTAACGGTGATCAAGAGTAGGCTGAATCCCAAATCACTCCTATACAGTATAATGGTTACTATACTATTCTATGTATTGCACTGTATATTTAAGCAATATAAAAGCAATGCATAAAACCAATATCAAGCTCTCAGTCATGTTGTTGTTCTGAATATCAGCACAGCTGTGATTACCTGTGGCACTCATGCCTACAACCAAATCACAGCCATGCTGATATTCAGTTCAACAGCACCTTTTCTCGTGTGGTATTGCTTTTATACAACAGAAATTAATATTGACTAACTGATATTTCAGACACATTATGGCCACACCTGGATAGATTGTTGCGTGTTGCCATGGTAATGCACAGACAGACTGACAGCCCGTAGTAAGTGTAGTAATGGTTTCAATGTAACAAACTATTACTGTCTGTAATATTAGTGTCAATATTGTCCAGTTAAATCCAGTAGTGTGTCTGTTTACACTGAGAAATGGAACTCTACTCTGTACATTTGTAAACTGTGAGAGAAAACAGTTCCTCCTGAGGGTGATTATCATATTTGTTCATTACAAGCTCCTCTCTGCCCTGTGACCCCATTTGAGTTGTTCCTTTTTTAATGTCTCAAATGTGACTGGGCTATGAATACACAAAATATGGCCAAAAGTTTGTGGACCTTTCCCAATTTGTTGCCACAAAGTTGGAAGTGCACAGTTGTCTAGAATATATTTGTATGCTGTAGCACTACAGTTTCTCTTCACTGAAACGAAGAGCTCAAGCCAAAACATGTTCCAGCGTTACAG
Organism: Pangasianodon hypophthalmus; assembly: GCF_027358585.1. NCBI lineage: Eukaryota > Metazoa > Chordata > Actinopteri > Siluriformes > Pangasiidae > Pangasianodon > Pangasianodon hypophthalmus. Next base: position 11,167,098 of record NC_069720.1, read on the forward strand.
TGCCCCTGTGCAAAAAAGTGGAAGAACTTGAGTGGCCTGCACAGAACCCTGACCTTAACTCCACTTAGAACACATAATGTAACAGGATTGCGCCCAAAGATGACAAAGCTGATGAAAGTTGTGTCAGTGTGAGAAATTTCTGATTGAAATCTCAGCATGTGAGCGCTGCTGTGACGCTTATCTAAGATCCACCAATAGGACGAAGGCAAACTCATGGAAGAGCTACAAATACGCTAGTGGAGATGGAGAAACGTAAAGGAAACATGGTAATGGACAGAAAAAACTCCCTTATTAGCTCCGGCTCACGGTGCAGAATGTTTGTGTTAATGCGAGCTCATTTTCTGCACAAGCTGATTTAGGCAGAACATAGTTTTATTTAATCGCAGGTATATCATCAGAGGATCTTCATAACATAATCTGACATGTTATCACAGTTTGTGACATAATTCTGCCCTCATACAGTGTCATGAGGAATAATCTTCAAACACCTCTGAAATCCTACAAATAAAACTTGAGGAAATCCTACAAATAAAGATTTGAAAACAGTATAGCATTTTTTTTTATTATTATTTCAATTTAAAAATCAGAAATGTGAAAATTGAACTAAGGAACAAGTGTAGAGCAATCTAATGTGAGCGATTCTCAGACCTTCTGTAAGGGATTTTCTTAATGAGTATGTCAGCAGTGGGTGTGTGTGTGTGTGTGAATGGTGTACACAGCCTGGGTGTTAACAAACAGTGAGAGGGTCTGAAGTTTACTGAAGCTCTTCAAAAATAATGAAGTTTGACTTTCCTCATTGTTGACTTTCTCACTCACTCCCTTTTTAAATACGGACACTTTTCAGGTTGAGTTGTTTCAGACGCAGTGTGACGTTCCTCTCAAATGACACAAGCGGAATTTGGACTCTCCTATTGTAAATAACTGAAAGAGTAAGAAAGTGTGCACTTAGAAATACAAAGGAAAAAAAATCTTTGTCAGAAAGTAATCATTTTTTTTATTTAATGAACTAACTAACACAACTGTTGAGGCTTGAAGCACTAAAATTTAGATGTGTGTGTGTGTGTGTGTGTGTGTATGTGTGTGTGTGTGTGTATGTGTGTGTGTGTATTTGTGCGTGCGCATTATACAGTCAGGTCCATAAATATTTGGACATTGCCAAGGTTATTGTTAGTTCATGTTGTTATTTAGAAATAGCAAAAACATTAGGTGTGGCTAAATCAACTGTTTGGTTCATTCTCAAAAAGAACATGGTGGAAAAGAACTGGTGAGCTCAGGAACACCAAAAGGCCTGGAAGACCACAGAACAAAAATTTTGGTAGATGACAGAAAACGTCTTTCCCTCGTGTAGAAAAAAAGGTTAGCCACATCATGAGCACCCTCCAAGATGTAGGCATATCTGTGTCAAAGTCAACAATCAAGAGAAGACTTCACCACAGTAAATACTTAAAGACAAAATGTTTAACACAAGATGTAAACAATTGGTAAGCCTCATAATCCTTATATATAGCCTTTATAGTTCTGAAGCCACATCCTGTGGACAGATGAGACAAATATCAATTTGTACCAGAATGAAGGGAAGAGAGGATTATGGAGAAGGGAAGGAAGTGCTCATGATCTAAAGCATACCAACTCATCTAATGGCGTAGGCATGTATGGCAGCCAGTGAAACTGGTTCACTTGTATTGATTGATAATGTGACTGCTGATAAAAGCCGCAGGATGAATTGTGAAGTATATAGGGCTACATTATCTGCTCAGATTCAGCCAAGTGCTTCAAAACTTGGACAGAGCTTCACATTGCAGATGAACAATGACCCGACAGGCAAAGAAGTGGAATGTTTTCCAATGTCATCACTTTGAGCTTGTGTGTGTGTGTGTGTGTGTGTGTGTGTGTGTGTACAGATCCGTTACTATGTAAATGGAGCTCTGTACAGCATCCTGAGTGTCCCGACATTACGACAAGAGGCCAAAGAAATGGTGAGTGTTTAACATTAAAATTGCACACACCCACACACACACACACACAGCTAGAGTCCTAGAACTATTCATCAGAAATTCGTCAAGGATGCAGAACAAATGCTGCATTTGACTTACCTCAGAAGTAGGATGTTGGAACTTGGAATTACATAATTGTTGACATCCCTGTGTTTGAGTTACAAAGTAGGGGAAAAACACAGATGTTCACACTCCATGTTCATCTTTTGTAGCAACAATGTAGCCAGCTAACTGTGATGAGTATTTTACTCCTCAAACAGCAATAGTCAGTGTTATAGATTTAGGAAGCAAATATGTCTGGATGTTGATTGATCTAAAGCAAAAAGCTGTTTGTATACGTAGCATAACTCATTTAAAAGTGAAGAGGTGCTGCTGTGTTTACTGCTGACGCTGTGAGCGGCCTTGTTGATTTAATGCCACGTGTTGAACTTAAAGTTGACGAGACCATCCCAAGCTCCCGTGTAGGTAATTTCTAATTTGAAGGGGCATCTTTGCTTTTCCTAGTCAAAGGTCAGAAATTACCAGCTATGAGTTTTAGTCAAACACAGTTATATTTTTTGTGTTTTTCTAAAACAGTGGCCTTTAATTCTGGTAATATTAGTAGATGACTAAAGGTGTTTTATATATATATATATATATATCTGTTATACCAGTGGATAACGTTTGTATTTTCTGTGTTCCCGAATGTTGAGCAAATATGAAATGTTAGGTGACTTTACAGCGCTCACAAAATCTTCTTCCCGCTGACTGTTTAATAATCACATTTTGATGAAGTTTGTTTAGACAGAAATAATTTAATAACACAAAGCACAAAAAACATGATCTGAACACACTCCCCGGACTCTCACAATCTTGGTTGTTATGGTAACGTTGATTCTATACTTCACTCCACGTTGCTAATTTTCTGACCACTAATTTGTTGTTAAGACCATTAGGAATCTGCAGTCAGAATTAATACATGCAGATTGTTGAAATTCTTTGCATGTAAAGCACAGCCAGTGAGAGAGAATATGAATATCTTCATACCTGAATATGAAACTGCAGGAAATCATGTGTTCTAGAAAGTTCCAGTAATTACAGTGTAATTTCTGAATTTAAATTACAGATCCTACAGTGCTGTAGGTTGGAATTGAGTGCGTTACTAATTCAGCACTAAAATACACCCATGTGTCATCGTGTTTAAGAGAACTTTCCACATGAAAGGTTCACTTCTGTGTTCCTCACCACTTCAAAATGTTCTCAGTTCGTGAGTGACGCAGCGTTGATGTCCCTCAGTATGATACATCCCCTAAAAGTTCAATTAGTGGTCAGTGCTCAGTGTAATTACAGTGTAATTTTAGTCATGTGGAGTTTTTATTAGTACTTTAACATCACATCTGAGGAAAATGTTGATACAGGGTTCATGTGCAGGTCTGGAAAGTCCCAAAATGTATAACGTTTCAATTTAGCAAGCACTTGAATATAAAAGGTGAAAATATCTTGAATATAGTCAGATTTATCTAGTATTTCCTATTATAAGATTACAGTAAGCCAAATAAATGTTTTTACTAATTTCAAGCTTTCTGAAGCTTTCAAGATGTTTTCTAATGTTAAGCATTTATTTCTAGAATAAGAACATGTAAAGCCTGAAATATATAAGAATATATGAATATTCATGTTCAAGATATTTTCAGTTTTGTTTTTCTTTATTTGCAGTGTATCCTGTAGAGGAAATACAGGCTGTTATTTCATCTCTAGATGCTTCCTTGTTCTCTGCAATAATCATCAGTTAATTGCTGAATGTTGTTCAATCCAATGCTGATTTTTATCTTACTTTCTGTGGATAACTTGTGATGTTTTACAGTATAGCAGTTACTTATTTAAACATTAAACTTTTACTTATTTGAACGTTATTAAATGCAGTCAAATCTTTAAGACATTTCTTCTTTAAAGAGTGTGTGAACGAAGGTGTGAAGCAGGTTTACTGCATGTGTTTCAGAGTTTAGAGGAAATCCTGCGCTGTTACATGAAGGAGGAAAATCCTGAACTGAACAGACAGATGGAGTTCATCATCAAACAGCTCAACTCAGGTACAAGCAGCTCTTTAGAGCGATATGACTGTAGGGTTTATTTAAAAATCCAGAACATGTAGCTCATTCGCCTGTGTCAGGGAGATGATGATAAGATGACGATAGTCTTATTTGAATTACCCTTGTAGCTCCAGTACAGAAATTAAGAAAAAAAAATTTAAAACATGTTTTACTGAGTGACTAGGTTTGAAGGTAAGAAGAACATCATGTACATTTCATTTTAAGCTGAATGTGTTCATACAGTACTGAAACTGAAACAAAACTGTTGTCAAGTTCTGATTTTATTTACTTTGCTGTTATTTATTATGTCAATGAATTTGATATGTATATATGTTCCATTTAATTCTTCTGAAAGCATCTTTGCTTCGCAGATTTTCTTGCCCAAGGTTTTTGCACAGTACTGTACGAACATTCATCACATTTGCATCATAATGATTAAGTGATAAAGTGAAGGAGTCATGCCCCCTGTTACTGAGCATTTACTTTCATCTGGAATCTTAAATTAGTTCACGTTACGCTACTAAATTCAGTTATTTAAAACATACACACAGACACACACACATGATTTTCACCTCTCTGCTTGCTTTGATCAGAGGATACACCCAAAGATGAGTTGGAGTCAGGGGATGAAGAGGAGGATGAAGAAGATGAGGTGAGTGTTAAATGGTCCTCAGATATCTAAGCACAATAACAAAATGAAAGTTTATAGTAGGAATGCACTGATACTGTGTGTGTGTGTGTGTGTGTGTGTGTATATATATATATATTATCATGGATGGAGTAGGGTTGCAGGGGAGAAGAGTGTGTTTTGTTTCATATTTCTCTGATTTTCAAGAACAGCACACTGGAACAGAAGAGCAGTTATTTTCACTCACCTTGCATCGTTTGTAGACAATTTTTCTCACCTAGAGATGTACCCAATATACTGAGGTTTACGTTTAAGATGTTTTATCAGGTTACTTGTATTGTAGGAAGATGATGGAATTTCTCCTCTTGATGTTTTCAAAGTTTTCTTTGCTTTGTTCATTAACCACAAAATACGTAACTCCAAGTCATTTCTTGTCTTTAGTGCAACAGCATACACTAACCTTACCACACTTTTTTGTCAGTAAATGAGCATGGCCTCGGACCATACTGTACAAAACACACCCTAGTCATCTTTCTTCTTCTGTTTCCTCCTTGATTAAGTGCCCTTGGCCAAAGTAAGGTCCATTACACAGTGATTCACAGTAGACTTCAGGAACACAACTTAACCTGAATGCATTGCTCTAATCGGACACATCTGAAATACACTATATGCCCAAAGTTTGTGGACACCTGACCATCAAACCCACATATGTTTTTCTAACATTGCATTAAAGATTTAGTCTCCCTTTGCTGTTATGATAACCTCAGCTCTGCTGGGAAGCCTTTCCACTAGATTTTGGAGCATGGCTGTGAGGATTTGCTCATTCAGCCACAAGTCGGTTTGAGGTCAGGGCTCTGTGCAGGGCACTCAAGTTCTTCCACTCCAGCCTTGGCAAACCATGGCTTCATGGAGCTTGCTTTGTACACAGGGGCACTGTCATGCTGGAGCAGGTTTGGGCCTCTTAGTTCCACTGTAGGGGCATTGTAATACTACAGCATACAAAGACATCCTGTGCTTCCAACTTTGTGGCACCAGTTTGGGGATGGCCCACATATGGGTGTAATGGTCAGATGTCCTCAAACATTTTTCCATATAGTGTTCTTCATACTGTGATTGTGTTCAGATTGAGTTTACCCCTCTGGGTTTATACCATGCTAAACTGGAAGCCATAGGCTTTCCTTACCTTAGGCTTTCATTCAGTAGCCACATTAGCCTTATAACTTTCACTACAATTAGTTGGTATTGCATTGAAATGTAGATGGAGTGATGTAGCTGGTATGTTTAACGTGCGTGTGTGCGCGTGTGTGCGCGTGTGTGCGTTTCTAACAGGAGGATGTGATGGAGCCAGATCTGGATAAAGAGGAAGATCTCCAGCCTCAGCCTAAAGAGCTCTCTGGAGAACACTTACTGACTACAGAGTATCTGGGAGTACGTCCTCATCATCCAGTCCACTTCACACAGCACACTGTAACACCTGAAGATATTTTAACCCAATAAACCTGTCCCATAAATTAATAATTACTCTGGCAATTAGCCAAATTGATTCCACAGAATTATCAGCTTTGATTAGTCAGAAGGTGTCACTTCAGAGACTGAGAATGTGTGTGTAAATTAATATGACGGAAGAGCATACTTTTGGGAATAGGGAATACTTTTGTGGAGGTTTCATTCATTTAAAGTTCTTGAGAACTCTCTCAGTATCTCCAATATGAATGTTTCAAATTAATGAAATTGCAATTTGTTATTACTGCAGTAAAGCAGATTTTATTTTCGATATTCACTACTCATTTTAATATTGGGCCTCATTTATCAAGCTGGATGCGAATAAATCTATTCATAAATCCTTCGTAGGAGTATTTGCACAAGAAATTTGGTCATTGTAATCGGAAAAATGTTATGAATAACGTTAAGAATAACTAACGTAAACCTCAGTTGATCAGCTATAAATCATATAAATTGCGATGTTACTGCACTTTTATATATGGATAATGCTTTCAAGTTTAAATACCTTGTGTAGTTCAGTTACACACACAGATGTAATGAATATATTGTGAAATCCAGGCGATTCATATTAATGGCATTAACTAAAGAAATATCAAACAGACACACACTCATAGTTACACTTCTATTTTACATTCATATAGTATTAAAAGTTCATAATGTATTATAAGCAGTTTTTCCACGTCTAACAGCCTTTAACTTAAAATGAAGTTTCAGTTTTACTCTTTGTTGGCATTGTTGGCAGGCGTGTGTGTCTGTGTGTGTCTGTGTCTGAGAGTGTGTTTTGTGTATTTTACTGTAGATTATGACCAACATGGCGAAGGTGAAGAGATGGAGTGCACAAGCCTCTCAAAGCACAGATGAGCCTCTCAGGAGACCCATTAAACTGAACTCACACAGAAACTCCGTGTAAGACCTGATCATACTCTCACACACACATACACACTGTCTCTGTCCCTCTATTTATCTCTCTCTCTGCCTGTCTCTCTCCGCCTGTTTCCGTCTGTCTCTTGCTCTCTGTCTCTCTCTCTTTCTGTCTGTCTCTCTGCCTCTCTTCACTCCACTCTCACTCATCAACACTGGAAAAATACAAGACAAATAATTTAATCACTATAAATAATTTAGCAAAGTATATTTCATAATGGTTTGCGGTTCGTTGTTATATATTTTCTAATACAATTTTATTCTTATTTATTTATTTATTTATTTTTATACATATCAAATGTGGGTGTGGGTGTGTTTGTTTTCAGTGCTGCCCCTGACAGACTCGACTCCTCCTACAACTCTCGCCCAAGTACCAGTGACTCCATTCGCCGTACACTGGGTATACACACACACACACACACACACACACACACATACACACACAAGCACAGCACTGCTAATGACAGACAGTTGTATATTGTGTATGTCTGGATGCACAGTGGCGTCACTCTGTTCACAGTAGTGTATTATCTTAAACATGCGGTGTGTGTGTGTATGTATGTAAGTCTGTGTGTGTTGGGCATGGCTCAGTGCAGCTCTGCGTTTAAAGCGTGTTTGTAAAGTATTATAAATTTAATCTTCAGCTTGTTTTGCGCTCCTCTATATTTCCAACAGTTATTAAGTAAACGATGACGCATCATGCTTTTTATCCTTTTCTGATTTACATTTACATTTAATGTTATGCTTCATTGGTGAAGCAAGTTAGTTAGAGTAGCCTCTCATTTTTCTTTCTGATTAAGTTACAAAGAAAAAAAAAACACAGCTTGTCATGAACTGAGAAACCACAAAGTGTAAACTCCTCTGTCCTGAAGATGTCTGAAAACCTAGTTACAGCTTTACTTCTGATTGTTACAAAGTGCTGACGCTTGAGACACATTCATAAATGTTAAATAAACACATTTCTCCTTAAAGAAAACCTTTTTCCTTACTAGTGCATTAATATAAACCTACCATTCATGCTACACGCGGAATTACTGCCAGAGCCATGCAGGTATATAAAATTAATCAACACCTTCTGACTAATCAGAATCCAGAATTCAATAGTGATCTGATATAAAACATAACTACAGCCATGTGACTGGCAGATTACAACACACACACGGTATAGAAAAGTATAGACTATAGATTAATGAACTTATGGACAGAACGAAAGTTTCAGTTCTGAAGTGTAAGTGTGTGTGTGTGTGTGTGTGTGTGTGTCAGATGAAGTCAGTTTTTTTTTTTCATGAGGTAGATTAATTTCCTCCTGCTGTCAGTTTCCTGTCCAGATGGGCTTTGTGATGTGATCACTGTGATGTGCTCTCGTGTCTGTGAGTGTCCTGAACTGAACTGATTCACCAACTTATACTGCAAATATAATAAAATATAAATAATGAAATCACTCTTAACAGAAAAATGCAATCATGTTTTTTTATACACTCTTTGGCCAAAAGTATGTACACACCCATATGTGGGCTAAACTGCTGCCACAAAGTTAGAAGCACACAATTGTACAGGATGTCTTTGTATCTCTGTATGCTGTAGCATTACGATTTCTCATGTTCTAGTTTTTTCTCCGATATCCTATCAACCATCTTTTTGCTGGTATCAGCCTTATGCTAATCCTGGGTACTGGATCAGTGCCATCTGTAACAATTACTCAAGTATTTTCCATTCCTGGTGATCAATTGTTCTTCACAGTTGTTATGAGGATCAGCATAGGTCTGAAATTTTGCCCTACTTGCTATTCACTTCATAGTGCATTGTGGGTTGTCCAATCACGTAATTTGGATACTAACCTACACCTCTTCTTCTTCTTCTTCTTCAGCTTCTAAACTTGTTGCTTTGCTGTTTTTTTGTGTGCTGAGTAAAGACTTCACACTTCTTCATGAAAGCAGCTTCCTACTCTTATTGTATGTGTGTATACTCGTACTGTATATGAGGTCAAACCCTCTCAGCAGTGGTATGAGAATTATCTGTGTAAATGTGTGAGCGTGCATGTGTGTTAAGGTTTGTGCTAGACATATTCTGAAAATTAGTTTTACAACACAGTGATATTCATTACCATTATTGTTTTTTAGATTTGTCCTGGACTTTGTGCTTGTGTTTTTGCCACATTTTAAATTTCAAATTTTTGCACTTTTTGTTAAACACTGTGATGGTACTTTTAAAATAAAGTTTCATGAAAATGACATTTTTCATTTAATTATGATTTTTTTTTTTCTTTTTCCCAGATTCTGTCTGGCGCTCTTCTCAGGAATCAGTAGGATCGGAGGTGAACACCCACTCACACAGGTGACACATACACTTTAATGCTTTTATTGAGATCTCAGTTTTATGAAAACGATAATGATAAAGATCATTAGAGACAATGTTTTTGTAAGGATTTTTCTTCTTCTTCCTCCTCTCCTCCTCCTCCTCCTCATCCTCCTCCTTCACTGAAATAAATAGCTCAGACCAAACTATAACCAACAGGTAGTACTCTGTGCTCCTAGCCAGGCAAGTAAGATGGGCCCAACAGGCGTAATGGTGGTGCTGTAGCGCAAGCATTTATGTTATCTTCACAAATATGTGGTCAAACTACTCAAAAGAGTGTGACCCTCAATAATTATCAAAAACATGCTGAGATTTTTAAACCTTAAAACTAAAAGATTTAAGGTGCCTTTTAGAGTAAAGCTTTGAAGTTACACTGATGGTACAGGTTATTACCCTTTTTTTCTGAGAATGTACGTAGGATATAGTAAAATTGATTCACATACTATACCTAGTGTCATACGTGCATAGTGTAACAAAACATTTGAGTCCCAGCCACAGATGCCCAGCTCCTTGTTTTTTGTTTTAATTATTGGCAACCTTGTGTTTGGGTCTGTGCTGCCATGACAACAAACTCACTTCATGCTCAGTTCCACTCACTGAGAGAGAAACTCTGCGTACACACTTACACACTTTAACATCAAACGAGACACCAAGATTCATTTCTTGATCTTTGTTAGAATTTTGAATATTATTTTATCAATTTCTCAAGACATCGCCCAATAACCTCATTCGAAAACTTCCTGTTATCATCAGTTTTATGATGGGAAACACATACACACTCAGCTGATATATGGAGAGTTCTGATTTGTGTTTAAGACATCTTAACACAACACTGCTGTAGCTGATGTTTTTACTTTATACCTGCAAATATAACATAATCAGTTTGTGATATTCAGCTGTGTACACTTATTCAGCTATGTATTCAGGCATTTTACACACACACAAACACGCATGCACTCACGCACACAGTGTACAGGAGTTTGACTCAGCACTTTATCCGGTGTGTCTGTGACTTGCCTTTCAAAAAGCCTTGAGAACAAAGAGCCTCTTGATCTTGACTCGGCCCGCTCGCTCTGTCTCCATGTCTTTAACCCCTGAGCTGTAGACAGACAGACTGAGAGGTTCAAAATAAATGCTACAGTCTGAGGATTTAGGACACAACACGACTAAGTAGTGCACTATACGTTAGGGCTATTGAGGGGTTATTGACACAGTCACATCTCACATACGTCCAAATGAACTGTTATGTAATATAATGGATTACTAGAATATTACTAGACTGTTTGTGTTCCGTGTTTGTGTGTGTACGTGAGTGTGTAAGCCCAGCTACAAAACTCCGCTGGTCACTTTTTAATAAAAATAATGCATGACCACGGCTTATTAATGTGAAAGAATGAGATAATGAAGTGCGGCCATGTTTTAATAAATCGTAATCATTTTGTTGTGCCTCAAACCGGTGTGTATATACAGGGGTTTACGGTAACCACCAGGTACTTTGGAGGAAAAAGCTTCCACTGGTCTGTTTAAGTTAAAATGTAGACACTAGAAAAGTTTACATCCACACTTTATTAATTTTTGTACATCATATCTTGTTCCTAGAATAGAATGCTTGTTCTCTATCGATTTCTTTGTATAAATAATGTATAATATACAAAATAATGAACATCTCAATTCTGTAATTACAATAACTAGACAAAACAACACTCTGTTGTTCTTTAATATGTAGAAATTTTACTGAAACTTTGTTTTTATCCACCTTAAAAATGAAGACATATCTTTAACAAAGATTTGCATAATTTCCATAATTGTCACAGTGAACTGCCATTATATTAACGAACAATAGCGTAGAGATCTTACCATTAATAAATTACCAATTTTATCTAATTATAGTAAAAAATCTAACTGAGATCATCATTATTTTATATATTATACAGGGTGTTCCATGTGTCCCTGGAGGTCTAGTGGGTAGGCCGTGGTGTTCTCACCACTGTGGCCCGGGTTTGATTCCCAGCCAGGGAACCAACCTCAGCCACTGGGCATGCACACGACAGTGCAGTCCCAGTGCCGGTCCCAAGCCTGGATAAAACTGGGTAGGGTTGCATCAGGAAGGTCATCCAGCATAAAAACTGTGCCAAATCAAACATGCTCACCATTGATCCGCTCTGGTGACGCCTAACGGGAGCAGCCGAGATAAGAACGACATACAGGATGTTCCATAAGCCCAGGATTATAGGAGTAATATATAAAAGTATATTTTTATATTTTTACAGACCATGATGTATCTGAGCAAGGAACAACAAATCCAAATAATTCTACTCATAGGAAATCAAGTCAAAGAGAATACACTAAGCAAGTTCTGTAAATAAATGGCTTTAGTTTTGCCATTTTTTTTTCTCCTATGATGCTGGACTAATGGGGCACCCTTTTTACATAAAAATAATTTTTTAATTGAAACAAATTTATGCAAAACAGACATTCTATTCTAGGAAAATAGATATTAATTAAGTTAATTTAATAATTAATCAATAATATTGTATATGTGTAAATTTTTCTAGTGTCTACATCTTAACCAGTTGCCTGTTGGTAACCGTAAAACGCTGTATATATACACACTCCAGTTTGATCTTGAGTGTTTTTATTTATTTCTATTAAGTAGTGACATCATCAGCAGAGCTCTGTAGCCAGCTACCTTTTAATCGTCTGCATTTGTATTATCAGAGTGAAGTGACTTAACTGATCCATGTTTAACGCTATATGTAGAAAACTATTTTAACAGCGTACAAATGCATTAAATGTGAAATAGTATATGTTGTATAGACTCCAATAAGAGTCCAGTAAGAATCTTTGTTTTTGTTTAATTATAGAATAATACATAGTATAAAAACATATGAAAATAAAGTAATTACAAATTATATATTTATTTTCATACATCAAGTGACACACAAGTTATTTAGGAAACTTAGATTTACATTAGATATACAGTGAGGTCAATAAGTATTTGATCACCCTGTGATTTTGCAAGTTCTCCTACTTAGAAATCATGGAGGGGTCTAGAATTTTCAGCATAGGTGCATTTCCACTGTGAGAGACAGAATCTAAAAATAAAAATCTGGAAATCACATTGTATGATTTTTTAACAATTTATTTGTGAATTACTGTGTCAAATAAGTATTTGATCACTTGCTTATCAGCCAGATTTCTGACCCTCAAAGACCTGTTATTTTGCTTTTAAATAGTCCAGCTACACTCTGCTCATGATTCTAAATTAGTAGCACCTGTTTGAGGTCGTTAGCTGTCATAAAGACACCTGTGCACCCCACAATCAGCCAAAGTCTAAGTAGCAACATGGGCAAAACCAAAGAGCTGTCAAAAGACACAAGAGACAAAATTGTAGACCTTCACAAAGCTGGAAAGGGCTACGGGGCAATTGCCAAGCAGCTTGGTGAAAAAAGAACAACTGTTGGAGCAATTGTCAGAAATAGGGAAGAGGCTAATGATGACTGTCAATGTCCCTCGGACTGGGGCCCCACGGAAGATCTCTCCTCGTGGGGTATCAATGATGCTAAGAATGGTGAAGAATCAGCCCAGAACTACACGGGAGGATCTGGTCAATGCCGTGAAGAGAGCTGGGACCATCGTTTCCAAGGCTACTATCAGTAATACACTAAGACGTCATGGTTTAAAATCTTGCATCGCACAGAAGGTTCCCCTGCTTAAGTCAGCCCATGTCCAGGCCCGTCTGAAGTTTGCCAGGGACCACCTGGATGATCCAGAGGAGTCATGGGAGAAAGTCCTGTGGTCAGATGAGACCAAAGTAGAACTTTTTGGTCTTAACTCCATTCGCCGTGTTTGGAGGAAGAAGAATGATGAGTATCATCCCAATAATACCATAACTACAGTGAAGCATGGGGCTGGAAGCATCATGCTCTGGGGGTGTTTTTCTGCACAGGGGACAGGACGACTGCACTGTATTAAGGAGAGGATGAACGGGGCCATGTATTGTGACATATTGGGCAAAAACCGCCTTCCCTCAGTCAGAGCATTAAAGATGGGTCGTGGCTGGGTCTTCCAACATGACAATGACCCAAAGCACACAGCCAGTAAAACCAAGGAGTGGCTCCGTAAGAAGCATATCAAGGTTCTGGAGTGGCCTAGCCAGTCTCCAGACCTAAATCCAATAGAAAATCTTTGGAGGGAGCTGAAACTCCGTGTTGCTCAGCGACAGCCCCGAAACCCCTAAATGAGGCCAAAATCCCTCCTGCAGTGTGTGCAAACCTGGTGAAGAACTACAGGAACCGTTTGACCTCTGTAATTGTTAACAAAGGCTTCTGTACCAAATATTAAATTTTTTTGACTCAAGTGATCAAATACTTATTTGACACAGTAATTCACAAATAAATTGTTAAAAAAATCGTACAATGTGATTTTTATTTTTAGATTCTGTCTCTCACAGTGGAAATGCACCTATGCTGAAAATTCTAGACCCCTTCATGATTTCTAAGTAGGAGAACTTGCAAAATCACAGGGTGATCAAATACTTATTGACCTCACTGTATACCGATCAGCCATAACATTATGACCACCTGCCTAATATTGTGTAGGTGCCCCTTTTGCTGCCAAAACAGCCTTGACCTGTCGAGGCATGGACTCCACTAGATCCCTGAAGGTGTGCTGTGGTATCTGGCACAAAGACGTTAACAGCAGATCCTTTAAGTCCTGTAAGTTGCGAGGTGGGGCCTCCATGGATCGGTCTTGATGGCCAGCACACTCCACAGATGTTCGATTGGATTGAGATCTGGGGAATTTGGAGGCCAAGTCAACACCTCGAACTCTTTGTCATGTTCCTCAAACCATTCCTGAACAATTTTTACAGTGTGGCAGGGTGCATTGTCCTGCTGAAAGAGGTCACTTCCATTAGAGAATACCGTTGCCATGAAGGGGTGTACCTAGTCTGCAACAATGCTTAGGTAGGTGGTACGTGTCAAAATAGCATCCACATGAATGCCAGGACCCAAAGTTTCCCAGCAGAACATTGCCCAGAGCATCACACTGCCTCCACCAGCTTGCGTTCTTCCCGTAGTGCATGCTGATGCCATCTCTTCCCCAGGTAAACGATGCACATGCACCCGGCCTTCCACATGATGTAACAGAAAATGTGATTTATCGGACCAGGCCACCTTCTTCCATTGCTCCGTGGTCCAGTTCTGATGCTCACCTGTCCATTGTAGGTGCTTTTGGCAGTGGACAGAGGTCAGCATGGGCACTCTGACAGGTCTGTGGCTACACAGCAAGCTGCGATGCACTGTGTGTTCTGACACCTTTCTATCATAGCCAGCTTTAACTTTTCAGTAATTAGTGCTACAATAGCTCTTCTGTGGGATCAGACCAGACGGACTAGCCTTCACTCCCCACACGCATCAGTGAGATTTGGGCGCCCATGACCCTGTCGCTAGTTCACCGGTTGTCCTTCCTTGGACCACTTTTGGTAGGTGCAAACCACTGCATTCCAGGAACACCCCACAAGACCTGCCATTTTAAAGATGCTCTGACCCAGTCATCTAGCCATCACAATTTGGCCATTGTCAAAGTCTCTCTAATCCTTACGCTTGCCCATTTTTCCTGTTTCCGACACATCAGCTTCAAGAACCGACTGGTCACTTGCTGCCTAATATATCTCAACCCTTGACAGGTGCTATTGTAACGAGATAATCAATATTATTCACTTCACCTGTCAGTGGTCATAATGTTATGGCTGATCGGTGTAGCTTCATGTTATGTGACTAAAATGGAGCGCTATCTTTAAATATGTAAATATTATGCAAATTAAATTACTGCTTAAACAGGAAAATAGTTCTTGACATCCACATTGTGTGTAAATATGAATACAGATATAAATATTTAATATCGTAAATAATAACTATTCTGTAATTCAGAATAAAAATATAGATGTGAAAATCACGGTGTAGTGTATGTGTCTGTGTGTGTGTGTGTGTGTGTGTAAATATATATCTATACACATACACAAACACTGAAAAGAAGAAAAATGTAAAGTAAAAATGTTAACATTTTACAATTTGAAAGATTAAATACAAAATCAAATTAGCTGCTTCAGAAATAATAAAAAGATATCACAGTACCATATGCACAGTGTCTAGTATTGTGACAAAATATCACAATATCACGTTTGATTTTATTGTAAATAATTTTAATGCATATAATTAATATAATACATGAAACAATATATTAATATAATACATGAAACAATGAGTCATTTAACTCTGAATGGAGAACTTCATTCTTTTATAAGTGAATCAAATCTGGTGCTACAGTCTCGTTTCTCTCTGACTCCTCCCACAGTGATGTCACCAGCAGCTTCACTGGCCGACCCACAATCCCGCGCTCCACTGGTGCTGAAATAGGGGGCGGGGTCCTGCCGAAGCTCAGCCCACTCGGCCCAAATTTCTCCCACAGAGAACCACAACAGAGCATCAGCAAACCGAACAGCGCTACACACACATCACACAGTGAGACAATGCACACAGCACACACATCACACAGTGAGACAACGCACACAGCACACACATCACACAGTGAGACAATACACACACATCACACAGTGAGACAATGCACACAGCACACACATCACACAGTGAGACAACGCACACAGCACACACATCACACAGTGAGACAACGCACACAGCACACACATCACACAGTGAGACAATACACACACATCACACAGTGAGACAATGCACACAGCACACACATCACACAGTGAGACAACGCACACAGCACACACATCACACAGTGAGACAACGCACACAGCACACGCATCACACAGTGAGACAACGCACACGCATCACACAGTGAGACAACGCACACAGCACACACATCAATTCAATTCAATTCATTTTTATTTGTATAGCGCTTTTTACAAAGGTCATTGTCTCAAAGCAGCTTTACACAAACAAAAGTAAAGTGAAGTGTGTGTGTGTGCCGTCTCTGATGAGCAAGCAGGGCGACGGTGGCAAGGAAAAACTCCCTGAGATGGTGATAGGAAGAAACCTTGAGAGGAACCAGGCTCAACAGAGAACCCATCCTCATATGGGTTTACACTGTAGTGTGCGTGTGTGTGAGCACAATGTGTGTTGGTGTAGTCCATGGAAAACAGCTGAAGCGTTTTCGTGGCAGTGTGAAGCATTGCCGGTGGACAGGTCCAGAGTGAAGGGGGGGAGGTCTGGATCACCGGCAGCTCAGGAGTGTAGCTCGGCAGAAAGAGAAGGAAAGTGGTTAGGTACACTCACAGTCACCGTGTGGAGATAAAACTCAACATCCACGAGTCCCCCAGATCTACTTCTTTGATAAAAACACTAGTCGCTAAATGCTAGGTTAAATAAATAAGTCTTCAACCTCGACTTAAACACTGAGACCGTGTCTGCTTCACGTACATTAACTGGGAGACTATTCCATAATTTTGGGGCTTGGTAAGAGAAAGCTCTGCCCCCTGCCGTGGTTTTGGCAACGCGTGGTACTGATAGACAGCCTGCATCCTTAGAGCGAAGTAGGCGCGGCGGAACGTAAGGTACTAACATATCGCTTAAATACTGCGGAGCGAGACCGTTTAATGCTTTATAGGTTAGGAGTAATATTTTAAAATCGATGCGGAATCTTACTGGGAGCCAGTGTAATGTAGATAAGACTGGCGTGATATGCTCACACACATCACACAGTGAGACAACGCACACAGCACACGCATCACACAGAGAGACAAGGCACACAACACAAAACACATCACACAGTGAGACAACGCACACAGCACACACATCACACAGTGAGACAACGCACACAGCACACACATCACACAGTGAGACAACGCACAACACACACATCACACAGTGAGACAACGCACAACACACACATCACACAGTGAGACAACGCACACAACACACACATCACACAGCACACACATCACACAGTGAGACAACGCACACAACACAGCACACACATCACACAGTGAGACATCGCACACAACACAACACACACATCACACAGTGAGACAACGCACACAACACACATCACACAGTGAGACAACGAACACAACACAGCACACACATTACACAGTGAGACAATGCACACAGCACACACATCACACAGTGAGACAACGCACACAGCACACACATCACACAGTGAGACAACGCACACAACACAGCACACACATCACACAGTGAGACAACGCACACAAAACAACACACACATCACACAGTGAGACAACGCACACAACACAGCACACACATCACACAGTGAGACAACGCACACACATCACACAGTGAGACAATGCACACACATCACACAGTGAGACAATGCACACACATCACACAGTGAGACAATGCACACACATCACACAGTGAGACAACGCACACAGCACACACATCACACAGTGAGACAACGCACACAGCACACACATCACACAGTGAGACAACGCACACAGCACACGCATCACACAGTGAGACAACGCACACAGCACACGCATCACACAGTGAGACAACGCACACAGCACACGCATCACACAGTGAGACAACGCACACAGCACACGCATCACACAGTGAGACAACGCACACAGCACACACATCACACACATCACACAGTGAGACAACGCACACAGCACACGCATCACACAGAGAGACAAGGCACACAACACAAAACACATCACACAGTGAGACAACGCA
This sequence comes from Pangasianodon hypophthalmus, assembly GCF_027358585.1. Classification (NCBI taxonomy): domain Eukaryota; kingdom Metazoa; phylum Chordata; class Actinopteri; order Siluriformes; family Pangasiidae; genus Pangasianodon; species Pangasianodon hypophthalmus. The sequence goes on from NC_069720.1 coordinate 11,185,294, forward strand.
CACAGCACACACATCACACAGTGAGACAACGCACACAGCACACACATCACACAGTGAGACAACGCACACAACACACACATCACACAGTGAGACAACGCACACAGCACACACATCACACAGTGAGACAACGCACACAACACAGCACACACATCACACAGTGAGACATCGCACACAACACAACACACACATCACACAGTGAGACAACGCACACAACACAACACACATCACACAGTGAGACAACGCACACAACACAGCACACACATCACACAGTGAGACAATGCACACAGCACACACATCACACAGTGAGACAACGCACACACATCACACAGTGAGACAACGCACACAACACAACACACATCACACAGTGAGACAACGCACACAACACACACATCACACAGTGAGACAACACACACAACACACACATCACACAGTGAGACAACGCACACAGCACACACATCACACAGTGAGACAACGCACAACACACACATCACACAGTGAGACAACGCACACAACACAGCACACACATCACACAGTGAGACAACGCACACACATCACACAGTGAGACAATGCACACACATCACACAGTGAGACAATGCACACAGCACACACATCACACAGTCAGACAACGCACACAGCACACACATCACACAGTGAGACAACGCACACAGCACACACATCACACAGTGAGACAATGCACACAAAACAACACACACATCACACAGTGAGACAACGCACACAACACACGCATCACACAGTGAGACAACGCACACAGCACACGCATCACACAGTGAGACAACGCACACAGCACACGCATCACACAGTGAGACAACGCACACAGCACACACATCACACACATCACACAGTGAGACAACGCACACAGCACACGCATCACACAGAGAGACAAGGCACACAACACAAAACACATCACACAGTGAGACAACGCACACAGCACACACATCACACAGTGAGACAACGCACAACACACACATCACACAGTGAGACAACGCACACAGCACACACATCACACAGTGAGACAACGCACACAACACAGCACACACATCACACAGTGAGACATCGCACACAACACAACACACACATCACACAGTGAGACAACGCACACAACACAACACACATCACACAGTGAGACAACGCACACAACACAGCACACACATCACACAGTGAGACAATGCACACAGCACACACATCACACAGTGAGACAACGCACACACATCACACAGTGAGACAACGCACACAACACAACACACATCACACAGTGAGACAACGCACACAACACACACATCACACAGTGAGACAACACACACAACACACACATCACACAGTGAGACAACGCACACAGCACACACATCACACAGTGAGACAACGCACAACACACACATCACACAGTGAGACAACGCACACAACACAGCACACACATCACACAGTGAGACAATGCACACAGCACACACATCACACAGTGAGACAACGCACACAGCACACACATCACACAGTGAGACAACGCACACAGCACACGCATCACACAGTGAGACAACGCACACGCATCACACAGTGAGACAACGCACACAGCACACACATCAATTCAATTCAATTCATTTTTATTTGTATAGCGCTTTTTACAAAGGTCATTGTCTCAAAGCAGCTTTACACAAACAAAAGTAAAGTGAAGTGTGTGTGTGTGCCGTCTCTGATGAGCAAGCAGGGCGACGGTGGCAAGGAAAAACTCCCTGAGATGGTGATAGGAAGAAACCTTGAGAGGAACCAGGCTCAACAGAGAACCCATCCTCATATGGGTTTACACTGTAGTGTGCGTGTGTGTGAGCACAATGTGTGTTGGTGTAGTCCATGGAAAACAGCTGAAGCGTTTTCGTGGCAGTGTGAAGCATTGCCGGTGGACAGGTCCAGAGTGAAGGGGGGGAGGTCTGGATCACCGGCAGCTCAGGAGTGTAGCTCGGCAGAAAGAGAAGGAAAGTGGTTAGGTACACTCACAGTCACCGTGTGGAGATAAAACTCAACATCCACGAGTCCCCCAGATCTACTTCTTTGATAAAAACACTAGTCGCTAAATGCTAGGTTAAATAAATAAGTCTTCAACCTCGACTTAAACACTGAGACCGTGTCTGCTTCACGTACATTAACTGGGAGACTATTCCATAATTTTGGGGCTTGGTAAGAGAAAGCTCTGCCCCCTGCCGTGGTTTTGGCAACGCGTGGTACTGATAGACAGCCTGCATCCTTAGAGCGAAGTAGGCGCGGCGGAACGTAAGGTACTAACATATCGCTTAAATACTGCGGAGCGAGACCGTTTAATGCTTTATAGGTTAGGAGTAATATTTTAAAATCGATGCGGAATCTTACTGGGAGCCAGTGTAATGTAGATAAGACTGGCGTGATATGCTCACACACATCACACAGTGAGACAACGCACACAGCACACGCATCACACAGAGAGACAAGGCACACAACACAAAACACATCACACAGTGAGACAACGCACACAGCACACACATCACACAGTGAGACAACGCACACAGCACACACATCACACAGTGAGACAACGCACAACACACACATCACACAGTGAGACAACGCACAACACACACATCACACAGTGAGACAACGCACACAACACACACATCACACAGCACACACATCACACAGTGAGACAACGCACACAACACAGCACACACATCACACAGTGAGACATCGCACACAACACAACACACACATCACACAGTGAGACAACGCACACAACACACATCACACAGTGAGACAACGCACACACATCACACAGTGAGACAACGCACACAACACAACACACATCACACAGTGAGACAACGCACACAGCACACACATCACACAGTGAGACAACGCACACAGCACACACATCACACAGTGAGACAACGCACAACACACACATCACACAGTGAGACAACGCACACAACACAGCACACACATCACACAGTGAGACAACGCACACACATCACACAGTGAGACAATGCACACACATCACACAGTGAGACAATGCACACAGCACACACATCACACAGTCAGACAACGCACACAGCACACACATCACACAGTGAGACAACGCACACAGCACACACATCACACAGTGAGACAATGCACACAAAACAACACACACATCACACAGTGAGACAACGCACACAACACACGCATCACACAGTGAGACAACGCACACAGCACACGCATCACACAGTGAGACAACGCACACAGCACACGCATCACACAGTGAGACAACGCACACAGCACACACATCACACACATCACACAGTGAGACAACGCACACAGCACACGCATCACACAGAGAGACAAGGCACACAACACAAAACACATCACACAGTGAGACAACGCACACAGCACACACATCACACAGTGAGACAACGCACAACACACACATCACACAGTGAGACAACGCACACAACACACACATCACACAGTGAGACAACGCACACAACACAGCACACACATCACACAGTGAGACAACGCACACAACACACACATCACACAGTGAGACATCGCACACAACACAACACACACATCACACAGTGAGACAACGCACACAACACAACACACATCACACAGTGAGACAACGCACACAACACACACATCACACAGTGAGACAACACACACAACACACACATCACACAGTGAGACAACGCACACAGCACACACATCACACAGTGAGACAACGCACAACACACACATCACACAGTGAGACATCTCACACAACACAACACACATCACACAGTGAGACAACGCACACAACACAGCACACACATCACACAGTGAGACAACGCACACAACACGACACACACATCACACAGTGAGACAACGCACACAAAACAACACACACATCACACAGTTAGACAACGCACACAAAACAACACACACATCGCACAGTGAGACAACGCACACAACACAAAACACATCACACAGTGAGACAATGCACACCAAACGATACATGTCACACAGTGAGACAACGCACACAAAACAACACACACATCACACAGTGAGACAACGCACACAACACGACACACACATCACACAGTGAGACAACGCACACAAAACGACACACACATCACACAGTGAGACAACGCACACAACACGACACACACATCGCACAGTGAGACAACGCACACAAAACAACACACATCACACAGTGAGACAACGCACACAACACACATCACACAGTGAGACAATGCACACAAAACAACACACACATCACACAGTGAGACAACACACAAAAACAACACACACATCACACAGTGACACAACACACACATCACACAGTGAGACAACACACAAAAACAACACACACATCACACAGTGAGACAACGCACACATCATGCAGTGAGACAACGCACACAACATGACACACACATCACACAGTGAGAGGACGCACACAAAACAACACACACATCACAATGAGACAACGCACACAAAACAACACACACATCGCAATGAGACAATGCACACAACACACACATCACACAGTGAGAAAAAACACACAACATGACACACACATCACACAGTGAGACAACGCACACAAAACAACACACACATCACAATGAGACAACACACACAAAACAACACACACATCACACAGTGAGACAATGCACACAACACACACATCACACAGTGAGACAACGCACACAACACACACATCACACAGTGAGACAACGCACACAAAACAACACACACATCACAATGAGACAACACACACAAAACAACACACACATCACACAGTGAGACAATGCACACAACACACACATCACACAGTGAGACAACGCACACAACACACACATCACACAGTGAGACAACGCACACAACACACACATCACACAGTGAGACAACACTACACACTAACTGTCTGGAGATATGAGGCTAATGTTGCTAACTAGTAATGGAAGTGTATAGCCTCCAGTTTAGCATGGTGTGCTAAATGTGCTCATCTGAAGTGTGTTAATTTTTTTATGTTCTATAAAACAAAAAACAAATGATGTCACATGATGCTAAACTGGTAGCTGGTTGAGTCTGTGAGACAGAAGAAAGTTGATTTGGATGTTTCGTGGCATTCTCTGTAGCGAGCAACCTGAGCTAAGCAGGAACTGCGGCTGTTTTACACATCACACTGCAGGCAGTGTTTAAAGTGATCAGCACTGCTGGGCTCAGCATCAGCGTGTTTCCTTGTTGGGTTAAACATTTGCATTCCTGGCAGCATTAATTGTTTGGTTTACATCAATTGTTCTTGATGATGTTCCCAGAGCGTTGGGTTTCAGAGCTCAGGTTCGGGTTACATAGCATGCAGCTCCACTTCCTGTTACATGCTACCATCAGAGTAACCACACTACTTTTTCTTTAACAATCATTGACATAAAAACATCAGCTCTACTTTTAGTTCCATTATCAGCACCCTGAAGCATCAGAGAATGTGGGATTTCTTTTTGTTGAGGCTAAAGTTGGTTTCGCATAATTCTGTACAAGTAAAAGAATTACTAGTGATCATAATTTCACCTCTTTCAGTGCAAAGTAGGTGAAGCTAATCATACGTAAAAGTTGCGTAAACTCCACCCTGACCACCCTGACTCATTCTTCCCACACAGCTTTTATTAAAACTGATACTGTGTTTTTACGTCTGACTGACCTAAGGAATGAAATTATAGCCTGCTTTCACAATTACTGGGGTTTTTTTTAGTGTTTTTTTTTTTTTATTATTATTATTATTATTACAGCGTACGTTTTTTCCTTTAAGCACTCTGTCATATGCACAGATTATTTGTACAAACAACTTCTCAGTTTGCACATTCTCGTAGATGCTGCATAGAAAATGGATAAATAATAAATAAAACAAATAACATAATCACAGTGTTTAAAATTGTACACAATATAATGCAGCATTGGAATAATATGGAATAAAAATAGAACATATCACAATAATTATCCAGACAAAACAGTAAAAAATATTTGGTGGTAAAAAATATATACAGTAAATGTATTCTTGATTTTTAAATATATTTCTATATATTAACACATGTTTACATGAGGCGCATTATTGTGCAACTGAAGGAAGTGGGTAAATTAAGTGTTGATGTGATGTTGTTATAGTCAGGTACATCCTGTAAAATGGACATTTTACACGTAATAACATGCAAAAAAGCAAATGTAAGCAGCATGGAGGGATTACAGATCAGCACTGAGGTTACTGATCATTTTGTCATAGAGAATTTGATTTTTAGTGACAGTTTTTATATCTGATAAAATTGACTGACTGTGAGCTAAGGGATATCATAAGCCAGTCAGATTTCTTCATTATTAAAAAAAAAAAAAGAAACAGTGTTTAGAAACAGCTGACACCTTGTTTCAGTTCTACATTACCCAGAATCCCAAAGACAAGCCCACCAATGAGAGACATCACTGTAATCATGTGACATGTCATGACATCATGTTATTATCCATTGTGGAATCAGTCTGCCATTTTTGTTGGACATGAAGCGTAACAATTCTGAAATGAGACAGGAATACTCTGAGATATGAATAGTATTCTAAGAGAAGTCTGGAAAAGTGAAAACAGGCTACATGTGGAAGGCAAATCAAAGACACACAAAGACACTCACCCAAACTGGACAGTTGAAAAAAAAATCACCTGGTCTTTTTCCAGTCTTCAGCTGTCCAGTGTAGGTGAGTCTGTGCCCATGATAGCCTCAGATTCTTTTTTCTTGGCTGACAGGAGCGGAACCTGATGTGGTCCTCTGCTGTTGTAGCCCATTCACCTCAAGGTTTGATGTGCTGTGTGTTCTGCTTTTCTGCCCAACCCGGTTGTAAAGATGATGCAGATACGGGCCAGCAGCTCCAAGTAATGTTCACATCAACCATCAGAATGGGGAAAAAATGTGAGCTCAGTGATTCTGACCATGGCATGATTGTTGGTGTCAGATGGGCTGGTTTGAGTATTTCTATAACTGCCGCTCTCCTGAGATTTTCACACAGCAGTCTCTAGAGTTTACACAGAATTATGCAATAAAGAGCAAACAGTGAGTGGAAGTTCTGCAGACAGAAACGTCTTGCTGTTCAGAGTTCAACAGAGAATGGCCAGACTGTTTCGAGCTGACAGAAAGGCTACAGTAACTCAGATAACCACGCCGTACGATTATAGTGAGCAGAAAAGCATCTCAGAATGCAAACACGTTGAACCTCGAGGCAGATGGGCTACAACAGCAGAAGATCACATCGGGTTCCACTTCTGTCAGAAAAGAACAGAAAGCTGAGGCTGCAGTGCGCACAGGCTCACCAAAACTGGACAGCTGAAGACCGAAAAAAGGTAGCCTGGTCTGATGAATCTCGATTTCTGCTGAGGTACACCGATGGCAGGCTCAGAATTTGGTGCCAACAGCATGAATCCATGGACCCAACCTGCCTTGTGTCAACAGTCCAGGCTGTTGGAGGTGGGGTAATGTTTTCCTTGCAAACATTGGGCCTGTTAATACCAAGCAATCATCACAGCCTATTTGAGTATTGTTACTGGGCATGTGCATCTCTTCATAGCCACAATTTACCCATCTTCTAATGGCTACTTCCAGCATGATAATGCACCATGCGACAAAGCAAAAGACGTCTCAAACTGGTTTCATGAACATGACAGTGAGTTCAGTGTTCTTCAGTGGCATGTGGGATGTGGTAGAACAGAAGATTTGCAGCCTGAAATGGCAGCTGAAAAATCTGCAGGAATTGCTTGATGCGATCATGTCGACATGGACCACAATCTCAAAGGAATGTTTCCAATATCTTGTGGAATCCATGCCATGAAGAACTGAGGCTGTTTTGAGAGCGTAGGGAGGCCTTACCCAGTATTAGTATAGTGTTCCTAATAAAGTGCTCTGTGAGTGTGTGCTTACAGGATATTTCTACTTCAGTATAAATAATTTTCTACTTTCAATTTTAAGCAAAAAAAAACAACAACAAAACAGAAAATATGTACTGGTAGCCTGAGCTAATTTAGCTAATGATACTGTGGATAAGTTGAGCTTGTTAATATCAATCAGTATGATTTACATCATTTTAATTCTTTTATAGATTAAAAGCATGTTATTTATGATATTGGCTTTATGTGGATCATTTCCTCAGCATGTTTGTTTTATTGAAGGAGCTAATACACTGCTGATCAGCCACGAAATACTTCTCCTCTAGCTCCTGAAGGACTCCTGCGTTTTAGCAGAAAGATAAAATCAGTTTTGATCAAATTAGTTAAAAAGCACGCCTCTGTTCCCGGCTCCTTCACTTGATGTCTTACTGGAAAGCGCGTTGTGTGTGTGCTCGCACGTGTGTGTGCTCGCGCGTGTGTGTGCACGTGTGTGCATGCCAGAAAAAAAGACATGACCAGTACTCAATACCAGTATCAGTCCTGATGCATCTCTCGTTTGCATCTTTCTTCACAGTTCTTACTGCTCATAACCACACAAGCACATCACATATACATTTTACATTTAGGCACACACAGTTATGTTACTGTGTGTGTGTGTTTCAGGTTTAAAGATGTAACAGGTTATCAGGCTCTGTGAAGATGTGTTTTATTTGAACTCTGTTTATTTGATCTGTTCCTTTCTTCTGCTTCTGCAACGATACACATCAGAGCAAAATTTAAAGTTAAACTCAGCCCTGAAACATACGAATTATGTTTATAATGTAATATTTATTATAATATTCAGAGTTTAACTTTAAACTTCTGGTGCTAATTTGTTGGCTGGTGCTATATTGCTGTATTGTCATATGGAGGTCAGATAGTTCATCTAGAGGTCAGATAGGGGCAGATAGGTCATATAGAGGTCAGCTATTAGCTGTGTAAATACAACTAGTAAAAAAAGACCATACAGAGATCATGGAAGTCATATAAATGTCAAAGATCAGTGTCTGTGTCAGGCTTTAGCTGGATGTGTGAGTTATTAATGACTTTATTTATAAAGTTTATTAATAAACAACTATTAGTTTGCTAATTGATTAGTGAGCTAGTCTTACTGCCACTGCTTTGATGTAGTAGCTAGCAAAATAAAAAAAAACTTTACTGTGTGACGGAGAACCACATGTACTTTGTGTTGTTTCTTTGGTTTTAGTACAGTCACTTTTAGAGTTCATTTTAAGTCACCCATTAAATCATACCTTAAAATGAAATTTATAATGTTTAAAGATCATTCTGACCACAGTTTGCATCTGATATAAAGAAAGTGTATGTGTGGTTTTTTTTTAAATATAAAAAATTCCCACTGTCCTCTCTGTCCTCATCTTCAGGTGTGCAGTCTAACAGGAAGTGAAGAGAAGCTCTGCTGATGGACATGCAGCTTCCTGTAACATCATTCCTTCATCTTATCAGGCCAAGATAGACGAGTACAGGAGGAACAAAGCTGCTGTTTGTGGTCTGCGTGCTGTTTCAGGTTGACTGAGCCGCTATGTAACCCAACACCACAATAACACCTTTATCATCAGCACCACAGACTCCGTCCCCTCACCTTCACTCTGCTCACTCCTCACACTGCGGCGCTTTACACGTCACCTCGTCACTTTAATAAAAGAAATACTTCAACTAATGTGGAACTTTTTAAACCAGTTTGTTTAGGATCCAATGCTGTATATCTAATTTCTGTCTGGTTTTTATTTTATATTTTTTTGCCTCACAGTTGTTGTTTTTTTTTTTATCGTTTATTGTATGTTGTACATTTTCACGCTTGTTAGATCAGCTACAGTATGTAATATTTCCCATTTTGTTCACATTATGCTGTTCAACATGGTCCAAAATAAAATGTCCGCAAACATCTGTGGACGTTTGAGTTCTGACCAAACTGCTATTTTCAAAATCAAGAACATTTCAGTTACACCTTCAGTTCATGTTCCTAATGCTAGAGGTGTTTTTAACATTAAACAGCATCTAATTCAGATGTTAATGACTTCAGTAATTCTGAGAATGAGTTCTGGGTTTGTTCATGTTAATGTTATAAATAATATTAGTTAGCGTTATTTATTAGGAGTCTTACTGTAAAATGACTAGCATTTCATCAACTATTATCCATTAAGCCAACATTTTAAACAATAATTATTTAAGATTCTCATTATTTAAGACAGATCCATGGTTCAGTCATACAGTCAGGTCCATAAATATTGGAACATCAACACAATTCTAACATTTTTGGCTCTATACACCACCACAATGGATTTCAAATGAAACGAACAAGATGTGCTTTAACTGCAGACTGTCAGCTTTAATTTGAGGGTACATCCAAATCAGGTGAACGGTGTAGGAATTACAACAGTTTGCATATGTGTCTCCCACTTGTTAAGGGACCAAAAGTAATGGGACAATTGGCTTCTCAGCTGTTCCATGGCCAGGTGTGTGTTATTCCCTCATTATCCCAATTACAATGAGCAGATGAAAGGTCCAGAGTTCATTTCAAGTGTGCTATTTGCATTAGGAATCTGTTGCTGTCAACTCTCAAGATGAGATCCAAAGAGCTGTCACTATCAGTGATGCAAGCCATCATTAGGCTGAAAAAACAAAACAAACCCATCAGAGAGATAGCAAAAACATTAGGTGTGGCCAAAAAAACAACTGTTTGGAACATTCTTAAAAAGAAGAAACGCACCGGTGAGCTCAGCAACACCAAAAGACCCGGAAGACCACGGAAAACAACTGTGGTGGATGGCCGAAGAATTCTTTCCCTGGTGAAGAAAACACTCTTCACAACAGTTGGCCAGATCAAGAACACTCTCCAGGAGGTAGGTGTATGTGTGTCAAAGTCAACAATCAAGAAAACTTCACCAGAGTGAATACAGAGGGTTCACCACAAGATGTAAACCATTGGTGAGCCTCAAAAACAGGAAGGCCAGATTAGAGTTTGCCAAACGACATCTAAAAAAGCCTTCACAGTTCTGGAACAACATCCTGTGGACAGATGAGACCAAGATCAACTTGTACCAGAGTGATGGGAAGAGAAGAGTATGGAGAAGGAACGGAACTGCTCATGATCCTAAGCATACCACCTCATCAGTGAAGCATGGTGGTGGTAGTGTCATGGCGTGGGCATGTATGGCTGCCAATGGAACTGGTTCTCTTGTATTTATTGATGATGTGACTGCTGACAAAAGCAGCAGGATGAATTCTGAAGTGTTTCGGGCAATATTATCTGCTCATATTCAGCCAAATGCTTCAGAACTCATTGGACGGCGCTTCACAGTGCAGATGGACAATGACCCAAAGCATACTGCAAAAGCAACCAAAGAGTTTTTGAAGGGAAAGAAGTGGACTGTTATGCAATGGCCAAGTCAATCACCTGACCTGAATCTGATTGAGCATGCATTTCACTTGCTGAAGACAAAACTGAAGGGAAAATGCCCCAAGAACAAGCAGGAACTGAAGACAGTTGCAGTAGAGGCCTGGCAGAGCATCACCAGGGATGAAACTCAGCATCTGGTGATGTCTATGCGTTCCAGACTTCGGGCTGTAATTGACTGCAAAGGATTTGCAACCAAGTATTAAAAAGTGAAAGTTTGATTTATGATTATTATTCTGTCCCATTACTTTTGGTCCCTTAACAAGTGGGAGGCACATATGCAAACTGTTGTAATTCTTACACCGTTCACCTGATTTGGATGTAAATACCCTCAAATTAAAGCTGACAGTCTGCAGTTAAAGCACATCTTGTTCGTTTCATTTGAAATCCATTGTGGTGGTGTATAGAGCCAAAAATGTTAGAATTGTGTCGATGTCCCAATATTTATGGACCTGACTGTATGTGCTTTAATCAAATGCTTTTAGTCAAACTTCATCATGTTTTTGTTTGTGCAATTATATCTCGCTGTGTGAAGTGTAATTGTATTTTTGCTGGACAAGAGCTGTGATATTTTTGTGCTGTAAACATGATAAATACATTTAATGTTAACAAACACGTTTCTCCGGATTATTTTCAAACTATTTTCATTTTCTTTTAACAACATTTTCGTTCAAGTATGTCTCAGATCACACCCTTGTTAGTAGAAGTTTAAAGGGTTAGATCATGTTACTTATTTTAGTTAAAGCCTTTTTTAATACTGTGATAAACTCCTGTAAATGTTTTCATGCCCAAACCGAACAAAAAAAATCCACCAGAACAAAAAATCACACCAGTTTCTGATTTTCTTCACACTTGTGTGTCTGTGTTGATAAAGAAGCTGTTCTTGTGGCATGAGGTCCTGGTCCTGATGGACGTTTAGGGAGGTGGAACTTCTTCAGCTGCCACAAGAAGTACAGCCTCTGCTGAGCCTTCTTGGTGAGGGAGCTGATGTTCTGCTCCCACTTGAGCTCCTGGGTGATGGTGGTTCCCAGGAAGCGGAAGGACTCGACAGAGGTCACCGGAGTGTCACAGAGGATGATGGGTGGGAGGGGGGCTGGGTCCTTCCTGAAATCCACTATCATCTCCGCTGTCTTGTGAGCGTTGAGCTCCAGGTTGTGCATGCTGCACCATGACACCAGACGGTCCATCTCACCGCTGTAGGCCGACTCGTCTCCATCAGAGATGAGGCCGATGAGGGTGGTGTCATCTGCAAACTTCAGGAGTTTGACAGACTGGTGTCCAGATGTGCAACAGAGGAGAGAGGACACAGCCTTGGGGGGATCCAGTGCTGATGATCCTGGAGTCCGAGACATGCTTCCCCAGCCTAACGAACTGCCGTCTGTCTGTCAGGAAGTCTGTGATCCACCTGCACAATGAGTCCGGCACGTTCACCTGGGAGAGTTTGTCTCGGAGCAGAGATGGGACAATAGTGTTGAAGGCAGAGCTGAAGTCCACAAACAGTAACCTGGCGTAGGATCCTGGGGAGTCCAGATGCTGGAGGATGAAGTGGAAGGCCATGTTTACAGCGTCGTCTACAGATCAATGTCCTTGAGGTGGGACAAGACGAGGCGCTCAAAAGACTTCATGACCACAGATGTCAGGGCAACGGGTCTGTAATCATTAAGTCCTGTGATCCTCGCCTTTTTAGAGACTGGAATAATCGCAAAAAAAAGTTTTAAAACAGGCTGGCACATGGCAGGTCTCCAGTGAGGTGTTAAAAATGTTAGTGAACACCGGAGACAGCTGTTTGGCACAGTGCTTCAGGGTGGAGGGGGAGACAGAGGCCGGGCCCGCGGCTATGCGGGGGTTCAGCCGTTTAAACAATCTATTCACATCTCCCTCTATGATGGAGAGAGGTGTGAGGGGCGGGGGAGAGGGCAACACTGAGGTGTGAGGCTGTGTGGGTGAACAATTTTACAAACAAATTTCTTTCTACACTCTCAATCTTTTTGACAAAAAAATTCTATTTTATCTACAAAAAAATGTGGGTCTATAATGCTTAAACATTTTTGATCATTTTTATTCAATTAATAAATATTTCATCATACTCATGCTCATTTTGCATGTCTTTCTTGTCAGCTAAGACTACACCTGAATGTAACGTACATGATTGTAAAATGATGGCTATAGGTCTTGATCATAGCGTGTATAGAACAGTTTTGATGTTCTGTGTCTGTGGTGGAAGACGCATACCGCACATACCTAAAACTATTTTGTACATGTCAAAGTGACAATGAGGAAACTGACAACAATAACGACGACAATTATGATAGCCTTCAGAATTTTCTGTCAATGTTTTTAAAATTCTGTAAATGACCTGATTTGAAGAGGACATTTTAATACATGAGTTTAAAGACAAAAACAAAAAAGGGCAGACTTTAAAAATTTGGGGGTGGTTATGATGCAAAAGAATATTTATACAGTTTTCAGAAAGGGGGCTGCAAACTTTTGAATTTATACCATTTTGATTTTTTTTCCACCTTACTGAAATCTTGACATACACATACAAATTTGTCATATTGTTTCTTGAAGGAAACTGAGCTAAATGTCTCACTGCTCTGAATTTCCATCTTTATTTTGTCTTAAGGGTGCACAAACTTTTGCACTGAACTGTAATACAGTTTACTCAACATACACCAGATGCTATGTTTAAAAGCCTTCAGGCAAGGTCACTTCACTCTAATAGTAAAAACACACACACACACACACACAGCATGACTAGAGATGGTGTCATTACATAATAGTTCGTTTGGACGTGCGTGTGATGTGACTGAGCCAATAATCCGTCCACATGAACCTTCGTGTAGTGTGCACTACTGAGACATGTCATCTCAGACTGAAACACAGCCATAACTTTATGTTTATATTTAAATCTCGTCTTCATCTCACTGATAATACAGTTACAGTTTTACTTGATTTGTTATGTGGGATTTTTGCCCCAATACAGCCCCCCACCCCAGATGTTGTGTGTGTGTGTGTGTGTGTGTGTGTGTGTGTGTGTGTGTGTGTGTGTGTGTGTGTGTGTGTTTGTCCAAATGTACAGCTGCAGCTGAACATCACAAACAGCTCTAACACTGTTCTGTCCTGTTCACGTCCAAATCACATTTTACACTTTTAGAAAACTGTTTTATAAAAATTGTTATAGTGATTACAGAATTGATGTTCCAAATGTGAATTTTAAAACATCAACACAGTTTCTCTGAAGTTGTTAACTTTTATCCTGTGTTGTGTAAGGAGGCTGAAAGTGTTAGAGATGTTTTAATAAGATTTTTATCTTTTACGTCTATCACTAGAAAGAAAGAAAGAAAGAAAGAAAGAAAGAAAAAGAAAAATGTGTATATTAACCATGTAACTGAGAGCAAAAATATTATTTATATTGATGTTCTTTCACTTTTTAAACAGGTCACTTTAACCTCAACAGGACAGAGCTAGTTAATCACAGTGTGTGTGTATGTGTGTGTGTGTGTGGCAGGTTGAGGACAATGTAAGGAAACAGGCTCTCTGTGTGTTAAACCAAGAGGAAGCTTGCAGGTGGCTGTGAATCAGCTGTCTCTCTCTCTCTCTCTCTCTCTCTCTTTCTCTCTCTCTTTCTCTTTCTCACACACACACACACACACACAGATGGGGAGGAAGACTGGATGATCAGAACCAAAACAAACAGAGAGAAAAGCAAAACTAAATGGAGCTGATCTTCTTCATAACCACACTCACACTGTAACACAAAGATAAAGCGCAAACTCTCCTCTTCTCCTTCTCATTCCTTCTTTTTTCCCCATTTTGTCTCTTCTCTTTTATCTCCTTCTTTCAACTATTTCTTTTTCCTGACTTGTCTTACTCTTTTTGTCTTACTCTATTTTCCTCTCTTCTCTCTTCCTTTTCTTAGAATAAAAGTTTAAATTCATATTGTCTCTTTGACAGAATTCTTAAAAAAAAAAAAGAAAAAACATACAGCAACGATTTTCTAAGGGTTCTAAGTAGAAAGTTATAAGACAAAAATACCCCCCACCACCTCTCTCAGACACACACACACACACCTGGATAAAGGATAAACAACACTTATTTTATATTATTGTGATTTCAGCACAGCAGTGATAAGTGTGTTCAGTTGATCAGTGTGATCAGTGTGATCACTGTGATCAGTTGGTCAGTGTGATCAGTATCATCAGTTGGTCAGTATCATCAGTGTGATCAGCTGGTCAGTGTGATCAGTTAGTCAGTGTGATCAGTGTGATCAGTGTGATCAGCTGGTCAGTATGATCAGTGTGATCAGTGAGATCAGTATGATCAGCTGGTCAGTGTGATCAGTACGATCAGTGTGATCAGTGTGGTCAGTGTGATCAGTGAGGTCAGTGTGATCAGTATGGTCAGTGTGATCAGTGTGATCAGTACGGTCAGTGTGATCAGTGTGGTCAGTGAGATCAGTATGATCAGTTGGTCAGTGTGATCAGTGTGATCAGTGAGATCAGTGTGATCAGTTGGTCAGTGTGATCAGTATGGTCAGTGTGATCAGTGTGGTCAGTACGATCAGTGTGATCAGTATGATCAGTTGGTCAGTGTGGTCAGTGTGATCAGTTTGATCAGTGTGGTCAGTGTGATCAGTACGATCAGTGTGGTCAGTGTGGTCAGTGTGGTCAGTGTGATCAGTACGATCAGTGTGGTCAGTGTGGTCAGTTGGTCAGTGTGATCAGTGTGGTCAGTTGGTCAGTGTGATCAGTGTGGTCGGTGTGGTCAGTGTGATCAGTTGAAATAAATTGATTCTAGTCAAGATCAAGTCCAAATGAAAGTGATCAAGACTGAAAACCATCGAGTCCTTTTCGAGGCAGAGCCTTTACTTTAGATAATCGGCTTTGTTAGTCAGCAATACAGAAAATGTCTTGAGACCAGACTCAAGTACTGCAGCCTAAAAATTGTTATGAACAACATGTAACTGTACACATTTATATTTTACAATATAAATGTGTTGAGGAACTCTTAGCTACATGTGAAAATGACCAAATGCACTGTTAGTAAATTAATGAGGCATTTTAAAACATGCAGAGCTGTACTGAAGCCATGTGGAAGGCGAGGTGACAGTATCTGGAGTGAGCTCAGGTTCCTCGTTACAGGATGCTGACACAGGAACAAAGGCAAGGGTGCCAATAATTATGACACATGCTTTTGTTAAACAAAAAGTAAATATTTTTAACGTACATCTGTGTGTTAATTTTCTGCACTGTGATTCATCAACCAAGGCAGGAAGTAGATAAGAGCTTTTTTTTGGCATTCGGAGCAATTGAAAAGTGTGGAATTTTTCCTGTGCTGTTTCCTGAGTGGTCTCTGACTGACGCAAACGTACACACACACACACACACACACACACACACACACACACACACACACACACACAAACACACACACACACTTTGTCCTTGTTTATGCCTCATAGTGAATGTAATGAGAAATTCATAAACCTTGTCATTTCTTTCATTTTGTCACAGCAGAGATATAAAGACAATAATTCATGCTCAGGGTTTATGTACCAAATACAGGGTTTAAATTAACATTTTTCCTCAACAGGAAGTGCAGCTAGTTTATTCCCAGTCAGTATTTTCTCACCTGTATTAAACAAAAGTAACTATAATTAAAGTATACAGTACTGTGCAAAAGTCTTAGGCACATGCAAAGAAATGCTGTAGAGCAAAGATGCCTTCAGAAATAATGAAACTAAATGTTTCTACATTAAAAAAATACTATAAAGAGCAGAAAACAGTAATAAATGAAACAAAGTCAATAAATTTGTGCAGTTCTATAAGGAAATGAGCTGTAAGTTTTACTGAGCATCTTGCAGAAGCAGCCACAGTTCTTCTGGAGACTTTGACTATCACACTTGCTGCTTATTTTTGCAGCAACACCCTGCAGCCTTTATTGCAATTGTTTCTTCTTTATATAAAAGTTATCCATGAATTTCAAAACAGTTTTGTACAACTCAGCCGCAATAGCAGGTACATAACACATCTCAAACTCTTATAGAAGCATTCTCTGTGCTGGTATCCTTGTGGGATCTTGTAAGGTTATTCACCAACAGCACACTTCCCAAAGAAGTGAGTCCCTTCTTCATGTTCTTGGTATTGAGAAACCTCCAGTGCAATGAGTTTCACTCCTTGACCCCACCTCTCATCCATGGCCATATACACAAAGCCCCGCCTCCCAGCATATCCATGTTAGTTCCTGATCTAGCTATATTCCCATCACTTCATTTTACAAGTCCAGATATGACAAGTGTTATATAAACATATAGGATCAGAGTGTAAAATTAATTAATTAATTAGTGAAGAATTTAATCATACAGTGGATGAGTCAAAGACAGAAAACAGCAGCGAGCACAGAAACATGTCTATAACGTGTGTGTGTGTGTGTGTGTGTGTGTGTGTGTGTGGTGCTGTTGCAGTAAAATACTGAGTGCCTGGGTGGTGTGATGAAGGGGAGTTACTGTTACCACCACAAACTGTTTTATTCCTCTTATACCACAACAATTTGCCAAAGATTGCATTTTTTTTTTTTTACTAAAGAACGACACATCATCTTTTTTTTTATTTATTTATTTTTTTTTATAATTTTATAGATGCATTTAATGTTGTGGAACATCAGTGAAACAAGTTTATTCCTGTACTCACTTATGTTATAGCAGCTATAAACAGTGATTCTCTCAACAGCCTCACTTTTTTCTCATTCTTAGGTTAATAAGACACAAAACACAGCTTGTCATCTTTAGCTACTGAGAAACCACAACATGGTTGAAGAAAACTTAAAGTTACAGTTTTACCTCTGACTGTTACAAAGTGCTGACACTGGAGCCTCCATCCATAAATGTTACATCTCTTTACAGAAACCTCACCATATCATTTTTTTTAATCCAGTGATGCTCTTTAACCCTTCCGTGTATCAGGAGGTGACCTGCAGTAACCCCTCATATCCCAGAATTCAGTGCAGGAGGTAAAATGAGGATTCTCAGCATGTCAGTGTTGTTGTTTAAAGCCCATCAGGACCATTAAAGGTGTTTATTTAACAGCTGTTTGTCCATCAACTCACACTCAGCTGGACTGGACCTGGAGGAAAAACACACACACACACACACACACACACACACACCAAGCTCCGTAACGTCTGTTCCAAGAATCTGAATCTCTTATTATGCATGTGTGAGTTAAGACTTTAACGTTTTGCCCTGTTGAGCGCTCACACAGAGAGTTATTACATTTATTAAATGATCAGTTCTACAGTGTTTAATACAGAGAGATTCAGGTGATTTAGAGATTCAGGTGTAGTTCCTGAAGCCATCCTGTGGCAGGAGTGCGTTTAGACTGTGACACCGCTAACAAGAGCAGCAGATTGTGTGGAGCAATGCAGAAAAGAGTTGCAAAGTGTTACTTACATACCTGTAATAATAATAATAATAATAATAATAATAATAATAATAATAATAATTATTATTATTATTATTATTATTATTATTATTATTCACTATTACAAATTTAATGTAAGGACTCAATTGCTCTTCCAGTTCCTTATAAGTTCAGCATTTGTACAAATGCAAATTATTGATTTCAGATTATATTTTGTATTATATTAATATTAGATTTTGTTAGATGATATTAATATGGCAAGTATTTATGTATGTATTGTTTGTATTGTATGTATTTATTTATTTCAGTTATAATATTTCAATTTTATAATTCTCTTCATTATCATTATTTATTTATTTATTTATTTGTTTGTTTTCTTTCTCTTTTATTTCTTTCAAGAGCTCTCAGAAATATTTAAAAACTCTTAATTCAGTTGAACTTTATTTGTATAGTGCTTTTAACAATAGACATTGTCACAAAGCAGCTTTACAGAAATATATAAATTCCAGATAGAAAACTCTATTCGTCACTTTCAGCTTCTGATAAGTCCCAAATTTCCATTGGGAAATTCCCATCACTGGGGTTTTTTTCAGCTAAATAAAATATAAAATCCTCTTTTCTTTACAAATTAACATATTGTAGTGTTCAAGATTATAAACAGAGACTCATAAGCTCACTGAGAAAGTGAACGATGTGACTGAGCTTTTGTAGTTTTATTCTGTATTCTGCCAAAGTGCACATTAAAATGAACTTTATTATTATATATAATTAACTTTATTATATAAGTAGCTTTATTAACTTCAGCTCTAGTTGTATCAGAAACAATCTGCAGCATAGAAATGCTCTGACTCACTGACCATTAACCAGGAATATTTTCCATCTGTGGGAAAAACCTTTGAACTTCCTCATTCAGGAACAGAATCAGTGATGTGAGCAGAGAAAGTGAGCAGTGAACGTTCACACAAGGAGCTGAGAACTCTTTTAGCCATCCACTAATACACACTGTGAGAAAATAAAATACTGTATAGAGTATAACAATACTAAAAAATCTCACTTTCAAGTCCTCATGAAATGTCTTGAGAGCTATGATTTGATTCCATAAGTTGATGTATTTCTTTCTGAAACAGGAAGTCAGAGTGATGAGTGAAGTGTTTGTCTAATTTACACAGCAGCCAA
Organism: Pangasianodon hypophthalmus; assembly: GCF_027358585.1. Taxonomy (NCBI): domain Eukaryota; kingdom Metazoa; phylum Chordata; class Actinopteri; order Siluriformes; family Pangasiidae; genus Pangasianodon; species Pangasianodon hypophthalmus. Next base: position 11,205,242 of record NC_069720.1, read on the forward strand.
TAGAATTCAAGATACACCATGCCACACCCCTGCCCAATCTAAACAAACCTGCAGTAGCCTTGCAAACTAGCTTAATATAGAGAACAGTGAAGAGTTTATAAGGAGAGTGTTTTTTTCAGCTGTGGAGGATTTCTCACCGCCGTCTTCACCCACGCCGTCTTCACCCACGCCGTCTTCACCCACACCATCTTCATCCACGCCATCTTCACCCACGCCGTCTTCACCCACGCCGTCTTCACCCACGCCGTCTTCACCCACTCCGTCTTCACCCACGCCGTCTTCACCCACTCCGTCTTCACCCACTCCGTCTTCAACCACTTTAACCAGGATGATATCCTAGATGACGAGATGCTGTGTTTTTGGAGTTATGCTGTATGTGTTTGAGGTGAGGGTGAGCGTCAGCAGCACTGATGGAGACAGAGAGCACCAGGGTCGTCACCAGGAGACATCTGAGTGTCTGCGTTGTAGATAAAATGTCTGAGGTAGTGACATTTCAGCAAGCTGGTAAAACACTCCTCCGAAAAGTCACATGACTGCCAACTCATGCAAACTCTGCCCTTCTTCAACTATTTATTTTAGGTTGGAAAAGAGAATAGTGTGCAGGAAGATGCATGGCCAAAACATACATATCAACCATGTTTATTGCTATTGTAAGCCATGTTTCATGCTGAATGTAAACCATATTTATTGGAGCTGCTACGGTAGAGCAAGACACACCCCAGGGGCAGACCATATATGTTCTGGACAGCATTTAAATTGATAAATACAAGGGAACCTTCATCAAAATGTTTAATCAGTTTCAACTATATGACAACTATAAAATGAAAATATAGTTTTCATTTCAGAGGCTCTCTAAAGTTACTTATGATGGAATCTTCCTGAAAGTGCACAACAACATGAAATAACATGCAACACAACATAAACAGGTACAAAACACATGCAACACAACTTAATAAAATGCTGTAACATTGGGAAAAGGCTGTGCTGGTGGGTGTGTGTGTGTGTGTGTGTGTGTGTGTGTGTGTGTGTGTGTGTGTGCGCGTGTGCGTGTGTGTTTATGTGCGTGGGGGAATTTGGTCTGGCTGAAAACCAGTGTATAAACACACACACACACACACACACACACACACACACACACACACTGGTGTTAGATGGTTAGAGGGGGAAAATGGGAATGACAGGATGCACATGCAGCTACAGGAAATGGATGGATGAAAGAAAGGAAGACGAGATTTCGGAACACAGCTGAAGTCTGAAGATTGAATAATTCCTGTTTTTCATCTCACTCATCTCAAACTGGAGACTTCCTGCTTCAGAAACGAGCTCTTTCTACATGTTTACACTATTCGCACTGTGTGTTAATCCATTTTACATCTTTAACTTCGACTCCAACCTGGACAAAAATCATGCTCAGGGATCTTGGAGATTGTTGGCTGTTATGAATCAAAATGGATAAATACTAATAAAAATACTTTAAATTAAAAGCAGTTATAATACATAAATAATAAAATGATTAAACCTCTACAGTACACTTCACAGCAGCCTTCACAAACTTCATGATGACCAGTATAATTCATATAAAGGATTCCAATGATTCTTTCAAAGTGAATCAAGTCATGTGAGTTTAGATTCAATTGATTCATCTGAAAATGTCTAATCTAATTCTCTCTTACACACACACACACACACACACACACACACACACACACACACACACACACAAACTCAAGAATGAAGATTTAGTTTTAAATATTGTGTTTCTTTTTGTCTAGAGAGGAAAATCTGAAAAAGAAATTATGAATGATTATTTTAAAAAGACAATGAGGAATCACTTGTTTTTAATTCTCATTCAGCTCTACCATTGAGATGAAATAAGATGAGATGAGATGAGAGTTCCAGATTTTATTCAGTTGCTCACCTTAGACATTATTCAGCTATTATTAGAAATGATTCAGTGAGTATATTAAAGTAATAAGAAGTGTGTGTGTTATGAGTGTAAAGAATTTAATTCTGTACCCACAGTTCCTGAGAATTTAAAGCATTTAAGATTGTGTTTGGTACAGTGATTAAAAAACAAGGAAGCAGACCAAGTTATAATATTGTGCTGAAGTGATACACTGTAAAAAAAATAAATAAATACTGTAGATTTTACAGTAATTTACTGGCAATCTGGGTTGCCAATAAAGTATTGTAAAATGTACAGGAAACAACTTTAAAACATATTTACAGTAAAGTACTATAATGTCATACATAGTATATAACAACACATAACCCAGTATGTTGATGCAGTAGACAGCTGAGCTGAAGGATCTTGCTCAAGGATCAAATCAAGGCAGTTTGGTGGTGCTGGGATTTGAACACATGACCTTCTCATCTGTGACTCAAAGCCATAACCACTGAGCCAGCACAGCTAGAGTGGACTGATTCATTGCAATCTTTTAGTGGTGGTAATTCAGTGCTAGAAGTAGTTGAATCAGTGCAAGCTACTTGCGGTGGTGTTGTGGTGGCTTTGAGTCACAGCTCAGTTTGTGTGTTTAAATCCCAGCACTGCCAAGCTGTCACGGTTGGGCAAGACCCGTAACCTTCAACTCGGTTGTATCCTGCATCAGCCAAATGAGCAAGTGTGCTGGGTTATGTGTCATTTTATACAACATTAATATATTACAGTACTTTGGTGTAAATATATTTTATAGTTGTTTACTGTAAATTTTACAGTACATTACTGGCAACCCCACTGGCCTGAAAATTACTGTAAAATTTACAGCAATTTATTACAGTGTACATAAGTGATACATTTTAACAGTAATTCTGTACAAGTACTAAAGTGACAAAGTAAAACATAATTTTTTAAAAAAATTTATGAATTTAACTTCTTGTATGAAGTTTGATTCCCAGAATTTTTTTTAAAATTCTTTAATCAAATTGCATTTTATTTAGAGAAAATATAGTATGCTTCTTGTTGACTTATATAATAGAATAATATACATTAAGTTTGCGAATGATCTGTTACTGTCCATACCTTTTTAGTTCTCGACAGAAACACAGTGATTTCATTACTTCCTGTAATTTAGTGTTTCATAAATGATATGTTGATATGTTTACTGTTAGCATTATAATATGATACATTAACACAACATTTAATAATAATGAATAAACAATATAGTAAGTAATAAAATATAATAAATGAAATATACATGTGATTGAGTAAGTCACACTCCTGAAGCCTACAGGAACAGTGACTCCTTCTTCATGTTCATTTGAGCAAAAGAATTCCAGACAATTTATCACAGAATTTGCTAATCACATTCCTCATTCTTTTTTAAGTGAGCAACACACACACACCCACCCACCCACACACACCCACCCACACACACACACCCGTATATGATGGTTTCAGTGTCTGTGATAGTGATCTTTGCTGTCTTTCTCTCAGTCCCTCACACCCAACTGAATTAATAATTTGCAGAAGGACTTGTTCTTCTTCACACCAGAATAAATGCTGGTCATCTCGAGTGATCCTAATTTTGACCTCCTGCTGTTTAGAATCAAGAAAAAGTAATGGATATGAAAATGTGACTCAATCAGTGAGATATAAGTGAAATGGATGAGGAAGTGTTATTCAGGACCGGACCTCGGCCACTTGACAACTCCGCATGTGTGTGTTGTGTGTGTGTTTGTCATGATGTCGTAACTGCCACTGAGTGTGTTTTAACATACACAGGGCAATGCTGTTTGTTTAAGCTTATACAAATTACTCTACTCGGGTCCCCAAACATTACATTTAAAGACATTTATACACACACACACACACACACACACACACAGACACACAGACACACACACACACACACACACACATATATATATATATATATATATATATATATATATATATATATATATATATATAGACAATTTATCAGAATTTGCTAATCACATTCCTAATTCTTTTTTTAAGTGAGCAACACACACACTCACCCACAAACACACCCCTATATGATTTCTGTGATAGTGATCTATATATATATATATATATATATATATATATATATATATATATATATATATAGAGAGAGAGAGAGAGAGAGAGAGAGAGATAGATATAGATATATAAAACTTGTGTTTAAATCCCAGCACTGCCAAGCTGTCACAGTTGGGCAAGACCCGTAACCTTCAACTCATTTGTATCTTGCATCAGCCAAATGAGCAAGCGTGCTGGGTTATGTGTCATTTTATACAACATTAATATATTACAGTACTTTAGTGTACAGTACTTAGTGTACCCAGCTTGCCAGAAAATTTAAATTTACAGCGTAGATTACAATATTACAGTGTAGATAAGTGATCAATTTTAACAATAATTCTGTACAGTGACATATATATATATATCATACACTGGTTTGTTATTACTTTTTGTTTTAAATTATTCATTTATCTTCTTGTTTTGTTTAATAGTAGTATGAATGTTTATGTATCAACCTATTTTTATACTTTATTTTATACTACACTGTGGTTATATTCTGGATTCTGATTGGTCAGAAGGTGTTGATTAATTTTCTATATCAGCAGCCCTGACAGTAGTGCAGCTGCAAATCACAGGTTTATATTAATGCACTCGTTCTAATACCTAATCATTTCTATAGTAACAGCTCATTCACAGGGAATTGTATAGCGGATGCTCCGTTTTTTTTTGTTTTTTTTTTGAATAAACTGATTAAATAATATGTGTAATTGTTGATATGATGAAGTTTCTTTGTAAAGAGAGTCGTTATTTATGGAACGAGTCTTGAGTGTCAGCACTTTGTAACAGTCAGAGGTAAAGCTGTAACTAAGTTTTCTGACATCTTCAAGACTGAGGAGTTTATGCTTTGCGGTTTCTCAGTAAAATGACAAGATGTGTTTTTTTGTCTTATTAACTTTAAGAGAGAGAGAAAAGAGACGCTGGTGAGGGAATGACTGTTTATAGCTGCTATAATGTAAGTGAGAACAGGAACTTGTTTCACCAACATTTCATAATAACATTATGTACCACACCACAACATTAAATGTAACTATAAATGGATAAAAAGTGTGATGTGTCGTTCTTTAATAAATAAAGAATGGTAATTGTTGGAAAATTGCTGTGTTATAAGATGAATAAAATACTTGGAGATGTGCTGGCATAGGAAACTTCAGTTTTTTAGTTTTTAGTCTACTTAACAATTTATTTATCTACCTTTTAATAATTAGCCTACTTATAGATATTTTTTCTGTTTTTTCTTTTTTTATTATCTTTATATGTTATTTTAATTACCTTTATACATTTACAAATTGTTGTTAAACTTGGTGAGGGGAAACACATGAATTTAATTAAATAAATAAATTAACTGATTAATTGATTCATTGGTTAATTGATTCATTGATAAATTTCATACAGAAATAGAACATTAATTAGAAAAAGAAACCATATGTATTAAGGACACAAAATACTAAAATATTAACAAACTAAAGCTAAAGCTAAAAAGGAGGTCCATTAGCCCTCCAACTAAAATTTGTGTGAGCGTTCAGAGAGAAATTGAGAAAAAAAAATATTGAATAAAAACTAAATCTGTTGTAACATCACAATGCATTACAGTAACGTGTTTATAAACGGTACCTGCCGCATCTTTTGGGGCGGAGCCTTTGGGGCGTGTCTAGTACTAGTCGTGCTCTCTCTATGGGGGCGTGGCTCTGCGGTTGATTGACAGTTGCTGAGTTCCAGCAGCCTTTAAAAGACGTCGGGCGCGAGCAGCGGTACACAGCAGCAGCAGAAGGGTCGCGTGCGGCGGCGGCAGCAGCAGCTCAGTGCCGGTGAGTGCAGCGGTGTTTCTGTGGGAGATGAACTGAGACCCAGCCGGAGACCATTCCGAGTCACTTTTAACCAAGATGTCAAACAAGTTTGAATTTATAAACTCTCTCATCATGTGAGTAAACATTCTTATTAATCTATGGACCCACTTCTTCCACTTTGTATCCACTTTCTTGTAGTTCCTCATTGATAAAATGGCGTGCAGATCTCGCTAACACTCAGTTAGCTGGAGAGAGTTACCTCAGACTGTACTTGTGTTGTTTATGCTGTAATTCATGTGAGGAGGAACTTCTCATACAGCACTGTGAGAATAATGGGAACAAACAGTTTCCCAAAGTACATAGCCTTTTTTTTTTTTTAAAGAAAATAACTATTTATTTACAAACAACACTGTTACCTTAAAAAGACCATTTTATTTGGTTGTTTCTTATCATGTGCAATAATGTGTGTGTTTTTCTACATGTATTGTCACATAGTTTGTTATTGTGTGTTTTCATATATTTAAATCTAATGATGTGATTATCTGCTCACTTTTACACATGACTCAAGGAAACTATATGAAAATATCACACAGCATTTCTAATGGGACAAATTACCTCTCTTGCTGTCTTTTATTTTAAACACATCATGAATCATAGTTTTAAGACAGAAAATCTAGATATGTGTAAAATTCAAGTTACTTATTGTTGTGAGTTTTAAACCTTTGGTTTCAATAGAAGAGTGAACATTTTCTGGAGTGTCTTTATGCTAAAGAAAACACACAACACCTCTTTCTCCACAGAGTTTAACTCAGTCTTTACCACCTTGTCACTTCAGACAGGATACATATTACCTATCTTTTATTTTAGAAGCTAACATACAGAGTAATATTTTAACATGTGTGCATGCACAGTCCATAAAAAATTACTGACGGTGGACTCGAATCCCAGAGACACTCCAGGAATCATTACATTACCCACTTCCACATGGAAAACTAATCCTGTCTGAATAGGGCTTTGGAAAGATATATTTTTGAGAATTTCCATAAAATCTTTTACATTGTCAGTACTCATTATGAGATGAAAGAAAGAGCGACTGCGACGAGAAGCAGCATGCTGAGCCAAAAAAAAAGGAAGACAGAAATGTCTTTTAATCTGTAGTTTGAAAAATTCCACAGTGAGTTAAACATCCAGATTATTTACTGTATTGAATCATGAAACCATAACAACCTATCTATCTATCTATCTATCTAGCAAGCTTTATATAAATAAATAAATAAATCAATAAATATACATTTATATATATATATATATATATATATATATATATATATATATATATATATATATTAATATGCGCATGTAGGCATACTTTCATCCTGAAATGACTTGTACTGTTGTCGTGTCCCAGAACTTTCTTTGAGTGTAAAATAAATAAATCTGTTTAACCTGATTAAAAGTGGCATCTACAATAAAATGTCCCCTGTGTGACAAAACTCTCAGAAAGAAAAACAAGTATAACAAGTATAGACAAGACTTATTGTCCAGATTAGGGAATCTGAAACTGACTGTTTAAACAATTGGTGGAATTTCATGAGTCATCCTGAGAACAATCGAGAGAAATGTAACAGACAGAATAGCTGTAAGATAATGGCATAATGGTTGAGATACAAGCCATTTTAATTATAATAATAGTTATTATTATATAAGCAAGGATACACATGCAGCATGCAAATACTAGCTGAAGCTTGCTGTACACTGTATGATTTTCAGCCCAGTTTCTCTCACAGATAAAAATCGCACATCGTAAAATAAATTCTTCAGTTGTGAGTTGAGATTGGAGGTCTGAGAATGCATAAGGTGACATGATATAGTGTCACTGCGACCAAAGACGACAAAGTTGTGTCAGTGTGAGAAATTTCTGATCAATATCTCAGCATGCGAGCGCTGCTACGACGCCCATCTAAAATCCATCAATAGGAGGATGACAAACTCGTGGGACAGCTACAGATAGTGGTGATGACAGTAAATGAAACATGCTGATGGACAGGAAAAAAAATCTCCTTGCTTGCTTACTTTGAAGAATGTTTACCTTATGTGAACCCATTTTCTGCACAGGCTGAATTCCAGGTCACGCTTAATTGATGACAACTCTGACATGGAGAAACCATGTTATCACACAATCTGTTATAGAATTCAGCCCAGATTTTATTGTGATCACGTACAGTGTGAAGACATAACAATAATAATAATAATAATAATAATAATAGTAATAATAATAGTGATAATCACCCATATCTCTATCACATCTACAGCCGAAGATAAAACCAAAGATCATATCTGTGTTTAACACAGTGTTAAGAGAAACACAAATGTGTTATCAGACAAATCAGTAATTGTTATGTAAAAGATTTTTGCATTATGCTAATGTTAAAAAAGAAGAAATTATTTTAACACAACACAAAGATCAAAACAGAAATTGAATTTTATGTTTCTGTTTACTTTCTATTTCCACCTCATAGATGTAATCTTAATCTTTTTTTTTTTACTGTCCTTTTTTTTTTTTTTTTTTTTTTTTTTTTTTTTTTTTAATATAAACAAGGTCGGCTCCCAGACATCGGTGGAGGATGTGCAAGACAGTAGCTCTGATCTTCGTCGTGGCTGTGCTGATGATCAGCGTGTTTCAGAGAGGACTCGTTGGCACCGGAGGGGACTTACAGATCGAAAGGAATGCACGCATGCAGAAGGAAACGATAACCTATTGGAAAGAAAAGCAGGACAAATTGGCTGAAACCAGACAAGAACCGGTGTATGAACGAGACTTAGCCAGAACATGGGACATCACGAGCGCGAACTGCAGCGCTAGCACAAATGTTTCCTCTATAGAAGGTTTCAGTGCTCTGGAGCAGAACTTTAAACAGTTTCTCCTCTACAGGCACTGCAGATATTTCCCCATGATCATGAACCACCCAGAGAAATGTTCTGGAGATGTACACCTCCTCATGGTGATAAAATCCATCATATCGCAGCACGACAGACGTGAAGTGATCCGGCAAACTTGGGGAAAGGAGCAGGTCTTAGACGGCAAGAAGATCAAGATGCTCTTCCTGTTGGGAACTTCCTCTAATGAAGAGGAGAAAGCGAACCACCAGAAGCTTCTGGAATACGAGGATTATATCTACGGTGACATCCTGCAGTGGGATTTCATGGATACATTCTTCAATCTCACATTAAAGGAGACCCACTTCCTGAAATGGTTCTCCACCTACTGCGGGAACGTGCGCTACATCTTCAAAGGGGATGACGATGTCTTTGTTAGCGTAATGAACATTCTGGAGTATCTGGAGAGCAGCAAGAACACGAAGGACCTGTTCGCCGGAGACGTCCTCTTCAAAGCGAAACCCATCCGAAAGAAACAGAACAAGTACTACATCCCACCTGCGCTGTATAACAAGACGCATTACCCGCCCTATGCTGGAGGCGGGGGGTTTTTGATGGACGGCCCGCTGGCACGACGGCTCTATTTGGCGTCAGAAACGCTGGAGCTCTTTCCAATCGACGATGTGTTTCTTGGAATGTGTTTAGAGGTGCTCCAGGTGACACCTATAAAACACAACGCATTCAAAACTTTTGGCCTCTTGAAGGATAAAAAGAGCAAACTGAACAACGAGCCGTGTTTCTACAAGAGCATGATCGTGGTCCATAAACTCCTCCCTCAGGCGCTTCTGGACATGTGGAGGTTGGTCCACAGTGACCTCGTGTGCACGCTCAAACCCGGGCTGTTATGGGAAGCATCAAAAAATCTGAATCAACAGTTATAGCAATTTTATGGAATGTGAACAAGATTTGATGTAACCCCACCCCTTGTCTTTACCTTGTCTTGGTGTCCAAATGAAATACAAAAGGGACTTTGAAGGGAGGACGCTCTTTTCTAAACGGACCAACTTGGCCAATTCTTCTGCTCAAAAATAATGGCGCCCCCATAGACTCCTCTAGCTTGGAATGCAGTACGACTCATATCGGTCACTAGCAACTGAATGTGATAAACTTAACTTGCTTTTACAAGGAAGGACATTGGTTCTGATGCTGTAGTCTCACAACCATTTACCTAACAACAAGTTAGTGAACGATTAGTAGCTAGGCTACTATTTATTTTTGCTAACAGTCGCATCTGTATGTTATTAATTAGCGACACGTCTTTGTTTACATAAAGGTCAGCAAGTGTACAATTTTTAGGTGCACTCTGAATGACTATTTCTTTCAAAGTTCCTTCCTTTTGTTTGGCAAACTTAGTGTGCTGTTTGAAAGAACAAAGAACTTTCAACATGTTTAAAACAGCATTGCACGTCCTTCCTGGAGAAGGCACATTTGACACGAGTGTCATGAACGTTAAAAAAAGAAATAGCTGAAGAATTATTTTTTAAACTACACTATGGGGATAAGAGGGTATTGGGTGATTTATTGTGGTTTATTTTTTGGGTATTACACTGATTTGTGCTGATTTGTGAATGTATTTAAAGTAGCATTAGATGTTCTAATGAAATAGAAGGGAACAAAAACATCTCTACCTCATCGTGGAGTTCTGAAGTCTGGATGAACTTTTTTAATCAACAGCAGTGTTTTAGTTGTGATTTTAACATACCCTCATACACTTCCCCTTGATCAGTTCACGTGAGTTTTAGTTTTAGAGCGTAAAAAAGGGAGTTGCTGTGAGGTTTACTAGAGCGTTAAAGGGAGTTGCTGTTCTCTGCCTTGAGGAAAATCAGAGAAGCAACCAAGAGAACAAGAGTAACGCTCAACCTGATGCTACCACCACCATGCTTCAACTTGGTTGTAACATTACAGAATAGGGGCAATTTGAAGGAGCTGAATACTTCTAGAAGGTACTGTATATCAGAGCAATACAGTTTTTTAAAGTTTATTAGTTTTTATTTGTCCGGTTCTGCTCATGACTGTGTTAGCTAGTTAGCACTTCATGTATTTCATATAAGACTGTATTTTTGAAGAAACTATACACTACACATTCTGCCCCATGTGATTTAAGTGCACACGGTTTGATGCCGACTTCCCATAAAAATGTGCACAAAGGTACTTTAAAAACAGTACTGAAATACACGCTAGCATTTTCTAAGTAGCATTTAATAATTTTCAGAACTGTCTTTTCAAGTCTGTCATAGTCTCTTGTCCCACTCTCTGTCTGCGTTTTGTGATATTCACTGTTTATCAGTGTAAAATATTTGTAAATGTGTGTAAATGTGTGTCTCAATTCACACACCTGAAACAGAAAAATGCCTAATGTGTAGTTAATACTGTGGAGAAGGTCAATACAAGTGTGTGAAGTTTATCTTTTATGTAAATTTGTTCAGTAACTGCTGTCCAGATCTTTTTTCTGTACTTTATTTGTTCGCATTTGTGACTAAAACTACAGTTAGGGTACACACTCATGTCAGAAGTGTGTGATTTGAGACACAGCAGAAATATGATTAGTGATATTTTCCAGCTACACAGGGTAATATTCTGTTTTCATGTCACTTTACAGCAGAAAAAACCCAGTAAGATCAGACAGCCTGAGAATAGACATTGTACATTATACTGTGAAATGAATAAATACTCTGGTACTTAAATTAAATTAAATTAAATTAAAGATTGACTAGTTTTAAGGTTTAGGGTTTATGGTATTTAATGTTTCTTTTGTTCCTGTTTTAAATTCTGACTTGTTGAAATCAGCAAGAATGTAGAGACAATAATTGTAAATAAAGGTTTATAAAGATAAAGATGTGTGTTCTGCACATGTCTCTTTCTGTCTCTCATCACACTTTGGTGTCATTTTTTTTCCAATTTGAAGTAAACTGTAAAAAACGCTGTGTGTGTGTTAACCAATCCACCCTAAAACATAAATAGTTTAATATAAACACATACACATTATTATTATTATTATCATTATTATTATTATTATGTTACATATTAGACACAAGGCAGATAATGCGATTTAATTGTTTAATTTATAATCTTATATATATATATATATATATATATATATATATATATATATATATATATATATATATATATTTTCATTTCCTTTCATACAACTGGTTAGTGTTATAATTTTTCTTACATCACAGCACTGCTGAATTCTGGATTATGATTGGTCAGAAGGTGGTGATTCATTTCTAGAACAGCAGCTCTGACAATAGTGCAGCAGCAAATCAAAGTTTTATATTAATGCACTCGTTCTAATATGTTACTGTTTCTATAGTAACAGCTCATTCACAGGGACCTGTATGGGGACGTCCACTTAAACGGCCTAAAAAAATCATTAATTTGGGCAAGTTTTCTGTAAAGAGCTGAGATGTCAGTGTCAGTGCTTTGGAACAGTCAGAGGCAAAGGACAGAGGAGTTTACGCTTTGCAGTTTCTCTGTAACATGACAAATGACACTGCTATAACGTAAGTGAGAACAGGAACTTACTAGTCTCACTGACCTGTTGTTCATTAATAAATAAAAAAAATTGTTGAGGACATGCTATTATACAAAAATAATACACTCATGTTGAGGACATGCTATTATACAAAAATAATACACTCAAAATAATAATACCAAAATAATATTAATAATAATAAAGTGTGGATTATATTATGCCTATTATGCATAGTATATATTATGCATGGCCAAACAGGAAATAATTATATGAAATCTGAATGTTATATATATATATGAAATCTGAATATTTATAAATCCTGAATATAAAGTTATAATTCTGAATATATAAATGTAAATCATGAATATATAAATGTAGATTGGAATATATATTTATAAATCCTGAATACATAAATGCAAATCTAATGGAAGTGACCTCTTTCAGCAGGATAATGCACCCTGCCACACTGCAAAAATTGCTCAGGAATGATTTGAGGAACATGACAGAGTTCAAGGTGTTGAACTGTCACCTGTAGGCACGTGAAAAGTGTCACCTGTAGGCACGTGAAAAGTGTCACCTGTAGGCACGTGAAAAGTGTCACCTGTAGGCACGTGAAAAGTGTCACCTGTAGGCACGTGGGTTTAATGTTATGGCTGATCAGTGTATATGTATATATAATTTTCTAAATTCTAAAACAAAATAAAATTTAAAAAAATCTGTTTATTTTCAATTTTAAATTTTAAAAAATCCCAGATTTTCAGTGTGGTCTCAGACTGTTGGACCCTACTGTATACACACAAACACACAGTGTATATGGCAAATCATAAAAAAAACAATAAAAAGTATGCACCACAAAAGAAGGAGCTCTTGTGAGAATGAACAGAGAAGTCTGTAGTTTTGAAACGTTTTTCTCGTCAGTGGAATTTACTTCCTGTCTGACTTGAAACACATTCACAGTTTAGTGTGAACACATGAGAGCTGGTTACAGATGACTTTCACTCTGTGTGTGTTTTAGTGAAATTACTGCAAACATCCTGCTGTTTAACATGTAGAGAACAGATCAGAGAGCGAGAGAGAGAGAGACACGCTCATTAAAGAGTAATTCTACTGAATCTTCATCTTCAGCGGTATTATCTTTCATCTCATTCATCAACTTTAAACAAAAGTGTGTTCCGTATTTGTTTTATTATAAATGTGTTGTTTGGCCTTAGATGAGAGTGCTCACACACTCTTTGAGCTGCTTAATCAGACGCACTCATCTACATGACACTAGAGAGAGATCAGAGAGAATCGGGCGTGTAAACGGCAGATGTTAGAGGTCAGATAATGCTGAGGTTTAACACCAAGCTAGACAGAAACTGGGTTTTTAAATTCTGGGAGTGAAAAACTACATTTTTAGAATTATTTATCTTCATACAGAAGTTGCTGCTGCACATGTGGCCATGATTTCTGAACTATTTCAAGTCGTTTTTGTTTTGTTTTGCTTTCCTGAATGTGGTGCTTCTGTTTCTTTTGAGGAGTGCACACACTGCAGAGTTGTACACGTTCATCATTATTTACAGTCAAGGGAAAAAGAAAGTAAACCCTCCTTCAATTCTGTGTTGTTATTTAATAAGGGCATGAATAACAATTGTGTGGTCCTTGCCAACTTTTATAAACAAACAAATAACCTCAGGTGACACACACACAGCAAAAAACACAGCATGCCTTCAATATGCCACAACATGATTTCAATATGTAGTCATTTTTTTCCAAAAAGTAAAAAACCTTCAGAAACCAGGTGGGAAAAAATAAGTACACCCTATAATTCAGTAACACGTAGAACCACCATTCTGTAGGAGCTTACCAGTCTCTCACATCCTTTTGGAGAAATTTTGGCCCACTCTTCTTTACCGCATTGCTTCAGTTCATTGATGTTTGAGGGCATTCATTCATGCACAGCTCTCTTAAGATCCTGCCACAGCATCTCAATGGGGCTGTGGTCTGGACTTTGACTTGGTCATTCCCACACCTTGATTTTTTTCTTCTTTAGCCAATTAGATGTCGATTTGCTGGTGTACTTGGGATCATTGTCCTGTTGCATGACTCAATTTCAGCCCAGTTTCCCCAGTCTTGTGGCTGCAAAACAAGCCTAAATCATCACCCCTCCACCACCATGCTTGACCGTTGGTATGAGGTGTTTGTGGTAATATGCTGTGTTTGGTTTTCACCAAGCATGGAGCTGTGAATGATGACAAACATCTCCACCTTGGCTTTGTCCTAGCCACCCTTCCGTGAAAACCATACATGATCATTGTTTTTCTGATTGTGCTCTCATGAACATAAACCTTTAATAAGCTTAGAGGCCTGTAGGTCACATGATGTAGCTCTTGGCTCTTGATGTGGCTTTGTATCTCTGAGCATTAAACGGTCTGACCTTTGCTGGGACTCCCACTCCTGGGAAGATTTGCAACTGTCTTGAAGGCTCTCCATTTGTAAACAATCGTTCTCACTGTAGAATGGTGAATTTCTGCAGTGAACAATGGTGAACCTGTTTGGAGATGTTGTTATAACACTTCCCAGACTGATGAGTGTGGAAAATAATCAGAAAATACATTTTATATTTTCATATTACCTATTTTCTACTGCATATGATCCATTTTATACTGTAGGTCTTGATGTGACTTGAGAAAGAAAACTGGATTGTGGCCTACATGGGAAGGGAAACTTGACATGAGAAAAACAAGTTCATTATTATCAAGTGGTCTTTATTCCTAGGACTTAGAGCAGAGCGAGCACATCACTATCAGAAGAAGAGTAGAACAAACACATTTCATCCAAGCAGGCTTCAGTAAGTCTGTCTAATGTGTTTATTTTTCTCAGAATAGAATTGAAGAAGGGTGTACTTTCTTTTTCCCATGACTTGACAGATACAGTCATGTGAAAAAATTAGGACACCCCATGAAAGCCTTTGCTTTTTTTTTAACATAGTTAAGCATATGGACATTTGATCTTCATTTTAACAATATTGGGAGATTCAAGTAATATAACTAAACAAATTAAACCAAAGAAAAGTCTTTTTAAAATGATCTGTAAAATAGCAGACTGCAAGATGCTTAAAGAAGTCTCCAAAAACCCTAAAATATCATCACGGGACCTACAGCAAGCTCTTGCTACAGTTGATGTCAAAGTGCATGAATCTACAATCAGAAAGAGACTGCACAACTTTAATTATCATGGGAGGTGTGCAACTTTAATTATCATGGGAGGTGTGCAACTTTAATTATCATGGGAGGTGTGCAAGGGGGAAACCTTTGCTGTCTAAGAAAAACATGAGGACAAGACTGAAGTTTGCCAAAGAACACATAGACAAAGGCCAAGACTTCTGGAATAATGTGCTTTGGACAGATGAGTCTAAAATTGAATTATATGGACACCATAACAGAGGGTATGTTTGGCGTAAACCAAATACAGTATTTCAGCAAAAGAACCTCATACCAACTGTGAAACATGGAGGTGCAAGTGTTCTGGTTTGGGGATGCTTTGCTGCAGCAGGACCTGGCCAGCTCACCATCATAGAATCCACTATGAATTCTACATTGTATCAGAAGGTGCTTGAGGAACATGTGAGACCATCTGTCAAAAAATTGAAGCTGAAGTGGAACTGGACCTTGCAACATGAAAAATCCTCCAAGGACCAGCTGAAAAGTAAAAAATGGAGAGTTCTGGAATGGCCAAGTCAAAGCCCAGATCTAAATCCCATTGGGATCCTGTGGGGTGATTTGAAACAGACTGTGCATGCAAGAAACCCTCAAACATCACACAGCTGAAAGAATTCTGCATTGAGGAGTGGGGGAAACTTTCTTCTTTATTTCAGCCAAAGGGGGAAACACTAACTATTAGGGCATGGGGTATCCTACTTTTTCCTCAGTTGAAATACTCATTTTTGTTGATTTCTTTTGTTTAATAAGTGAAAACAAAGTGATTTTTCATTGTTTACATGCAATTACATCACTTTCATCTACAGGTACAAATTAAAACAAGATCAGAAATTGACATGTTGACATTTCTTAATAAAGAACTGAATATTTAATGGGGTGTCCTAATTTTTGACAATAGGTCAAATATCATGACAATATATTTAGTCTTATGCACATGCAAAGAAATGCTGTAGAGAAAAGATGCCTTCGAAAATAATAAAATTAAATGTTTCTACATTTAAAAAATACTATAAAGAGCAGTAAACAGTAATAAATGAGACAAAGTCAATATTTGGTGTGATGATCCTTCGCTTTAAAAAAAAAAATAGTAGTCTCAGTTGCAGTGTGTGCAGTTTTGTAAGGAAATGAGCTGTAAGTGTTACTGAGCATCTTGCAGAAGCAGCCACTGTTCTTCTGGAGACTTTGACTGTCACACTTGCTTCTTATTTTTGCAGCAAAACCCAGCAGCCTTCATTATGTTTTTGTGTGAAAAGTGTCTCTTATGTAATCTGCTGCTTTCTTTACTGACATACAAACATTTTTCTGTAACATTTAATTTTGTGCTGAAAAACTAATGTTTGGAATCTAAAAAGTTTTTGTACTGAATCAATAATGTAGAAGTAATAAAATAAAAATCTATAACAAAGTTTGTACTAAAAAAAAATAAGGTGCCTAAGACTTTTACACAGTACTGTATATATATATGATATTCCCCACAGCCTGTCTATCTGCTTTGTTTCAGTGTAGTCGGGTGTTAATGGAGGACTTGCCACTCAAATTCTCGAACTGTTCAATTCCAAAAAATGCTTTTGGATTATGATTTCTAATTCCCTCAGAATAGGGATCTAGATTTGACATTTTCCCCCTAGGTGTGAAATTGGACAGATAGATCTTGAGGAGAAAAAAAAAAAAAAAAACACAGCTGGAAAGAACCAGTTATTAGGGAAGACAGATGCTGCCTTCACGTGCTCTCGGAATTATTGTAAATACGAGTTTCCCACTAGGAAGTTGCACATGAATGACCCTTATGTCGTATTTACGACTGGGAAACTAAGGAGATGATTTCTGAGATGGAGGAGTGCTGGACTTTCTCCGGGCCGGGGAGTGTTTCGCTAAACGGCCCTAAACCGATTGCCATTCATTTCCAATGGTAGTGCTAAACCACTACGGATGCGATATACTTTTAACACTGGTTAATTACAAGCAGACCTGTGAATGAACATGACCATTATTTTAACTTATTGTAGTCTTTATCAGTTTACATCTATTACACTATTCTAAAATTACATTAGTTTCAGCCCTGTTGGTGTGTTTGCTCTCTAACACACAGTTGGATGATTTAAAAGCTAAACTATGAATGACCGTGACTTTTGGGTATTTATTTACTGATTGATTGATTGATTGATTGCATGACTGTGTTTATGTGTAATGTTTTTTGAATGTCAGAAAACAAAATGTACAGTTGCATTCCAGAAAACACATTGAATTTGATTATTCTAATGTTTTATTTTAAAATAGACATACTAACATCGAGTAAATACTGCTTTTTCTGTCTTACAGGCCATCATGCACAAAAAAAGTTGTGTTTTTTTCAGTAACAGTTGAGGTTGTGTTCTGTAAGGGGCCGCTGGGAGATCTCCTTCAGGAGCCAACTGAGGAGGCCAGGCTGATCAAACATAACCTGTCTCTGCAGGACGAGTCGGCACCAGTGAAGGAGGAGCTTGTCAGACAAAATGCTCTGACTGTAGTCTGTCAGAGAGGAGGTGACTTTCTTTCTTTCTTTCTTTCTTTCTTTCTTTCTTTATAAAGCACTTTCACACAACTACCGGTCGATCCAAAGTGCTGTACAATACAGCTAAAAAACAAATAAGAAACCACAAAACATCAAGACGCAATATAGCAATACAATTGACATGGCTAGGTAAAAGCTATTGACAAAAGATCTTTTTTAAGCTGGTATTTAAATACTGGCAAAGAGGGCGCAGCTCTAATAGAAGCTGGTACTTTGTTCCATAGAATAGGACCGGCAACATCGAAGGCTCGATCACCTCTGCAATGGAACCTCGATCTAGGGACAGAGAGGAGACAAAGATTACTGGATCTTAGGGACCTATTTGGTTTATGAGTAGAGATTGCCTCAGAGAGATATGATGGGGCTTGATTATGCAGAGATTTAGAAACAAAAGTTAAAATTTTAAAAATAATTCTAAATTTGACTGGTAACCAGTCCGAGGTGACATCTCGGACCGGAGCGAAGTTTTTGGTGAATACATCCTGCAGTTTGGCAAATACAAGGGGAAGTCCTTCCAGTGGCTCCTTGAAAATGACATGGGGTACACCATCTACCTGATGAAAGACCTTGAGCAGGAAGTCTTTGCAGGAGTCTTTATGGCAGAGATGCACAGCAATAACAGTCTGTTGTCCTTTGTCAGTTATGCCCACAGCTTTGAGGAAATCCAGTCTCTTCTTAGCTATGTGTCCAAAATTCCAGCTGCACCAACATCCTCATCAGAGGGTGACCAGCTGGTTGGTTTCGGAGCTCGTAGGAAGAGTACATGGCGGGAGATTTGGAACAGCAGGGCTGATGGTTATGCTTCCTTCATAATGGGTTTAGCCTGTGTCCCAGGGACACGGACGTACAAACTGCAGCAGTACCTGCGGAATTAGCAGCAGTCAGCCCGTCCGCCCGTGCTTGCCTCGACTGCCACATCTGAGCCCATGGGTCAGTTGTTTATTTTCTTTATTTGCTATTCTGAAGGAAATGTTTGCCATTGTGTCAATTAGTATAAACAACAACATAACTTGCAGTTGTATTATATTCCACGTATGTTATGCTTCAGTTAACGCAGAGGTATAGATTTACGAAATCCAAGTACAGTGAAAATGCAACCCACTAATTCTTGTCTTTCACCAACGCAGAGATGGATGAAGATGATGAGTTGGAGAGTGCAATGCTGAACATCTCCCCCTCCAAGCCACGGGTGCAGTGTAAGTATTTCTGTCTGGACTGACTGCATGTAATGAATTGACTGTGTTCCAAATCATTTTCTGTCATATGTTTTATAAATGTGTTATATATTTTAATGTTTTGGGTGTTACAACTAGCTCCACCACCACCATCATCATCACCACCATCATCACCATCACCCTCAGCTGCTGAACTGAGACAATCCACATTAAACTCAGCACTGGAGCACAATTCTATTGAATTGTGAGATAAAATGCTCTCCAAGTCAGTGTTTTGGCCATGTTCTGGCCATGTATCACTAACAAATGTGTGTGCCGTTGGCAATATATTAGTTGTCTAAGGGGTTATGAACTGATTCTCCGACCATGATGAACTGATACCAGCCACAGTCAGGGTAAGTACTCTTTTTTTTTTTTTTTTTTTTTTGTTAAGTCTTAAATATTTCTGTCTACTAACATATGATGAAATGCATGTACTTGCATTTTGCCCTTTAACATCCCTTGCTTCAGTTTGAAATGATTGTGACACTCCTTGAGCAGGAATAATGTATCCTTTTAATTTATAGTACTAAGATAATCAGGTGAAGTAACAGTAGGGTAATTTGAACCTTTTATTAACACAAATGACAAGATTTTGTATCTTGCAGTACCATCTGCTGCCCTCTCCATTACCACCCGCTGACACTAGAAAGGAACCAGTTGATGGTAAATACATTATAATTCTGCCCATCTATTCAAACATTTGTCTCGATTACTGAGGTGCTGATCTTTTTGTTCTTCTTTGTTTTTGCATCATTTCCTTTTAAAACCAGTCTTGCCAGCTCTGAAATCGCCTGTGCCCCTTCCTAAAGAGCCAGAACAATCACGTTCCACACACACTGAGAGAACGGTTTCAACTACAGGTGTGTTTTATGTCAGGTTTTTTATGTTCACCTAAATTTACATTGTGCATCATAACTGTTTAGCATTTAAAATTACAATTAATATTTATATAATCCCTCACCTCTTACACAGATAATTGCTAATAGAGGAATGGTTCTCTGTTCAGGAGACAGCAGCATCACAGACAGCTCTCCAGCGTGCAGGACACTTAGTTTTGAGGAATGTGGCAAAGATGGTAAGGGTGTATTGCACTTGACTGGAATAATGAAAGCATTATGTTGTGTTGAATCTGTTCTAATTTTATAATGGATTGTTTATCCATCTTTTTAGAAAATCTCTCATCTTCAGAGATCACTTCACATAGTGTCCCACGCACAGCTGAGGCATCACATGGTAAGATTGTAGTTGTGCACTTATCTGTATCATGAATGTAGTTGTTCTTCTTTGTTTAATGTCTTTTCTTATCAAGAAGTTAGAACGGCTTTTTAAATTATTATTTGTCTGTGTATTTCCAGAGCCATTCTCCTCTCCCCTTGGTTCTTCAGTGTGCAGCCCACCGCCTCTGCAACAGACAGGTCAAAGTAAGAATGATTAATTTGCGGCTTTGTTACCAGGCAAGAGTGATGACCGTAGTCCATGTCTGTAGCTGTAGTTAGAAAATCTTTATTCTTTTGTCTTTTTATTTCAGTCACAGTCAGGCACATCAGCCCTTCCTAAGATGCCCTCCTCCACAACCTCCTGGCTACGATCATGATGTCCGCCAGTGGAAGTGTTCCCATCCGCAGAGGATCTGGATGAAGACAGAGCTGGAATCCATGAGTCTATGGCTAGGGTCACCTCCTGTAAGATATATCTTTTGCTTTTATCTTTCACTTGTGGTGACTGTTTAACTAATGTAGATATATTTTTTTACTTTATTTTACAGTGTAATTAGGTTTATATTAATATGTGTGTATATATAATGTATATATGAGCAGACTTGTGTGTCTATGCGTTTCTTCACTATTATTGCTTTTGGTTTTCACTGCTCTACTGATGTGTTTAAAATGCACATAATAATAATAATAATAATAATAAAAAAGGTAAACACTAATTGCTTGGTGTAGTGTGGCTCTGTTTGCAGGATTCATTATTTACTCTGTTATATTGCACACATTTAACTGGTATGTTAACTTAAGAGTCCCATCGCTCAATAAACCATATGCATTCAACAGTGGAATTCATTATATTAGAGTAAAACCTTATTTAAAATTCTCATTTACATTGCAGATATAACATAATAGATGTATACTATTATTACTTTAGTAAAAATAAAAATGTTTTATTTCAATTGTTGACATTTTGTAAAAATGAAGAAGTAATAAGAGTATAAAACTGTTGTGATATTTGTAATGGGTCAATGTTGACGTAGTGGTCAGAGATTTATTCTATGTTGCACATTTGATGAATAAATATTTGAACTCTATTTGCATGTCAACATTAATCAATTATTAACAATACTTTGGCCATCAAACACAGAAAACATTTTAAACCACACTGCAATACTAATGCATTGTTATTATTTCAGAATTGTGTGGTACATATCTGTCTTTGTGATTATAATGCAAAAGCATATGTGAAACAATATTTGAGAGTCGCACTGAGTGGGATTCGAACCCCGGTCCAGACAAATAAAATATAATGTGAAAAAATCTGATTGGCTGTGACATCATTTCAGCACCTGGTACGGCAGCAGAAAAGCTTCAATCTGATTGGCTGGCACTGTGCGCCAGAGGAGAGGACAGTTTCTGGACTGAATGACAGGCTTTGTTCATGTTTCTAAACGCAGCTAATTGTTAGCGCTTCCGTTTTGCTCGTATTCATTTATGTACATCAGCAACCATTCTGCATGTTGTACACCTTTTTACACCTTGAGAATTTTTACACTTTGAAAATACCATATTCAAAATAAAAGTAAAATTTAAAAAAAAGAAAAAAATATGGATGAATGGACCTGGCGTCGTCCATGTTTGATTCTTTCCGACAACAAAGCACGTGAACGCGACATCGTCATAAGCACCCCAGAAGTGAGAAGCAGGATCATCCCCGCAGCACGTGAAGGCTGTGTGTGTGTGTGTGTGTGTGTGTGTGTGTGTGTCAGCAGATCTGAGATCAGATTAAATACCAGAAACAATATGTCTCTACTTAATCAATTATTTTTAATTAATTATTTTTTAAATGAAAGTTTATTAGGCCTGCTTAATTACTTGAAGTTTTTGATTAATTAAAGTCATTGATTAATTAATAGAGGTTATTGATATAGTTCAGATGAACACAGGTTTGCTCTCAGAATGCCAGCAGTGTCAGAAAAAAGCGGGCGAGATGAATTTCTGTAACAAGTCGTTGCACATTCTGCCATCTAGTGGCCCAAAGCTGTGAGTGCTGAAACCTCAGCTTCAGAGTGGAGCAGGCAGCTACCTGCTGAACTAAAGCAATAAAACCACTTTATACTGGCTTCCGTGAAGCAAAGCCAGGGGCTCTGTGTTTTTATTTCTTTTTCTGATTTATACTGGTTTGAATAATACTGAGATGGTCTGTGGATTTTTTTTATTACAGTTAAAGACATCCCTGACTATAAAAAGTGTGAACACCCCTAAATTCAAACTCAAATGTAAAAAATATAACTAGTGTTTCACATGTTAACAAAAGAACATGGAATTGTGTCCCTTTCTTTCTGCATTTAATCCTTGATTTAAAAAAATCACAATTATTCAGCTTTAATCAAAGGAAGGATGGATGGATGGATGGATTAGTGTGTGGGAGGATGGATGACTGGATAGATGGGTGGAAGGGTGGGTGGGTTAGTGTGTGGGAAGATGGACGACTGCATAGATGGATGGGTGGGTGAGTGGGTGGGTGGATGGATGACTGGATAGATGGACGGATGGATGGATGGGTGGGTGAGTGGGTGGGTGGATGGATGACTGGATAGATGGACGGATGGATGGATGGGTGGGTTAGTGTGTGGGAGGATGGATGACTGGATAGATGGACGGATGGATGGATGGGTGGGTTAGTGTGTGGGAGGATGGATGACTGGATAGATGGACGGATGGATGGATGGGTGGGTTAGTGTGTGGGAGGATGGATGACTGGATAGATGGACGGATGGATGGATGGGTGGGTTAGTGTGTGGGAGGATGGATGACTGGATAGATGGACGGATGGATGGATGGGTGGGTTAGTGTGTGGGAGGATGGATGACTGGATAGATGGATGGGTGGGTTTTGGGGACACATGAATTTCAGATGTTGGTGTGCGTTCACTTCTGCATAGTCCGGGGAATTATAGGAAAAATTAACTGTTCATTTATCACAAACACTTCAAAAGATAGAAGGAAAAGAATGAAAGTTGTTACAGTTGTTGACCACAAGGTGGCAGAGTCACAAAACTTCTTGGATACATTCAGGGCATGGTCCTGCAGATACTCAAGTTTTGTGATGATATGTAGATGCATTGCTGAGATACACCTTCACATCCTGTTTTTCTATGTGCCGGTGTGTTTCAGGAGAACAGGTTTGATTGAACAAACGTTATCAAAGGAATTTTGATAGACAGGTCTCAAGATGATGTGAAGATTGGACAAAATTTGAAGAAGGAGCAGCAAAAATGGCAGTTCGATGTAAGCATTTTAGGCATGTTATTGTAACTTTTGACCAGTAGGTGGCGCTATCACAAACATTGTTGCATAGCCTCAGGTCATGGTCCTGAAGATGCCAACCAAGTTTTGTGTCAGTGCGCAAAGTTGTTGCTGAGATGCAGCCTCACTTCCTGTTTGGCGGCTTCGCCAACAGATTTGTTGGCCCATTACGGACAAACCCTTTGGACTATTAAAAAAGCTAATTAGGCGGAAATTGATGTCATAGGGTGCAGTAAACTCGGCCGGACCCAGGGCATCTAGGGATTCCCTTTCAAATTTTGGACACATGGTTCGAAAGTTATGACCATAAATGGATTTCCAAAGTAGGCCCAAATTTGACGCGATGGTGGTGCTAGAGCGTTGGCAGCACTTCACCCAAATTTAGTCAGAATGTTCCTTAAAAATTTCACAACTTTTTACCAGAAGGTTCTATGGGCTGCCATAGACACCCTAGCCAGAAGAAGAAAACATAGAATAACAATAGGGTGCTAGGCACCTTCAGGGCTCGATCCCCTAATAATAATAATTAAACACTGCATCATTATGGCCAGGAGAATAAAATGCTTTATATAAAAATCATACAGAATCATACAGCTTCTTCCACAACTGAACCTCAGCATCTGCAGGAAGCTAATCATCACAATAATAAAACCACAGAACTGTTCATTTAAAGTACCACCATTTCATATTTAAGCAGATAAAGCACATTTATGTACATCATTTACATCAAAAACAAAAACATGATGCAGATTTAAAACATGCACACGTCTACACTGAGCATTATACAATTCAGTTTAATTCTAATGACGAGCTAATCCAGGTGAAGGGAGGGAGAGAGAGAGAGAGAGAGAGAGAGAGAGAGAGAGAGGAAAATGGAAAATGAAGTAAAATGAAAGGAACAAAGAAAGAAAAAAGAAAGAGAAAGGAAAAAGGTAATAAAGGCAGAAAGAAAAGGAGGGACAGACAAAAAGAAAAAAAGAATGAAAGGAAGTGAGAAAGAGATGAAGGGAAA
Organism: Pangasianodon hypophthalmus; assembly: GCF_027358585.1. NCBI lineage: Eukaryota > Metazoa > Chordata > Actinopteri > Siluriformes > Pangasiidae > Pangasianodon > Pangasianodon hypophthalmus. Next base: position 11,229,967 of record NC_069720.1, read on the forward strand.
CAAGTAGAATGTGGATGCCTCCACTGCCAACAAGTCTAGTCCTTCTTGTGTCTAGTCTGTGTGTCTGAATTCAGATACAGTCAAACAGATAAGAAGTGACTGAAGAAAACTACTTCACGCATTTGACCTTGCTGTGACCTTGATCCTGTTTGTATCAATACCAAAATCTCATCAGTTCACCTGCTGGTTACAATCACCCACCTGCTGGATGGGTGGGTTAGTGTGTGGGAGGATGGATGACTGGATAGATGGGACACATGAATTTCAGATGTTGGTGTGCGTTCACTTCTGCATAGTCCGGGGAATTATAGGAAAAATTAACTGTTCATTTATCACAAACACTTCAAAAGATAGAAGGAAAAGAATGAAAGTTGTTACAGTTGTTGACCACAAGGTGGCAGAGTCACAAAACTTCTTGGATACATTCAGGGCATGGTCCTGCAGATACTCAAGTTTTGTGATGATATGTAGATGCATTGCTGAGATACACCTTCACATCCTGTTTTTCTATGTGCCGGTGTGTTTCAGGAGAACAGGTTTGATTGAACAAACGTTATCAAAGGAATTTTGATAGACAGGTCTCAAGATGATGTGAAGATTGGACAAAATTTGTAGAAGGAGCAGCAAAAATGGCAGTTCGATGTAAGCATTTTAGGCATGTTATTGTAACTTTTGACCAGTAGGTGGCGCTATCACAAACATTGTTGCATAGCCTCAGGTCATGGTCCTGAAGATGCCAACCAAGTTTTGTGTCAGTGCGCAAAGTTGTTGCTGAGATGCAGCCTCACTTCCTGTTTGGCGGCTTCGCCAACAGATTTGTTGGCCCATTACGGACAAACCCTTTGGACTATTAAAAAAGCTAATTAGGCGGAAATTGATGTCATAGGGTGCAGTAAACTCGGCCGGACCCAGGGCATCTAGGGATTCCCTTTCAAATTTTGGACACATGGTTCGAAAGTTATGACCATAAATGGATTTCCAAAGTAGGCCCAAATTTGACGCGATGGTGGTGCTAGAGCGTTGGCAGCACTTCACCCAAATTTAGTCAGAATGTTCCTTAAAAATTTCACAACTTTTTACCAGAAGGTTCTATGGGCTGCCATAGACACCCTAGCCAGAAGAAGAAAACATAGAATAACAATAGGGTGCTAGGCACCTTCAGGGCTCGATCCCCTAATAATAATAATTAAACACTGCATCATTATGGCCAGGAGAATAAAATGCTTTATATAAAAATCATACAGAATCATACAGCTTCTTCCACAACTGAACCTCAGCATCTGCAGGAAGCTAATCATCACAATAATAAAACCACAGAACTGTTCATTTAAAGTACCACCATTTCATATTTAAGCAGATAAAGCACATTTATGTACATCATTTACATCAAAAACAAAAACATGATGCAGATTTAAAACATGCACACGTCTACACTGAGCATTATACAATTCAGTTTAATTCTAATGACGAGCTAATCCAGGTGAAGGGAGGGAGAGAGAGAGAGAGAGAGAGAGAGAGAGAGAGGAAAATGGAAAATGAAGTAAAATGAAAGGAACAAAGAAAGAAAAAAGAAAGAGAAAGGAAAAAGGTAATAAAGGCAGAAAGAAAAGGAGGGACAGACAAAAAGAAAAAAAGAATGAAAGGAAGTGAGAAAGAGATGAAGGGAAACAAGTAGAATGTGGATGCCTCCACTGCCAACAAGTCTAGTCCTTCTTGTGTCTAGTCTGTGTGTCTGAATTCAGATACAGTCAAACAGATAAGAAGTGACTGAAGAAAACTACTTCACGCATTTGACCTTGCTGTGACCTTGATCCTGTTTGTATCAATACCAAAATCTCATCAGTTCACCTGCTGGTTACAATCATAATTGCATGTAAATCCCACGAACATTCAACCACTCATTTTGAAGTTATTGATCTAAAGAGCGTCCTCGGCTGGACGCACAGGTGGACAATCTGAAAATATAATATAATATATATCACTTAGTGATGGAGGAATAATAAATGAGTTAAAACAGAAAGGAACAAAGGAAGAAGAAAATGAGAAAGGAAAAAAGAAAAAGACAGTTTAAGAGACAGTATCAAAGAAAATTAATATTTCTGCTAACAATTTTAAGAAAAGTAAAACATGGAAGAGAGCAAAGACAAAAAATAAACTGAGGAAAGCAGAGAGAGATTTGCATCTCATTTGCATAAAATCCATATTTTACACCTGTTTATTGTGTGAACTTTACTTCTATAGTCTTGCACTGAAGCCCTCAATTAATTGAAATATATTCAGAACACTGCTAATAAATTCCGTTAGTATAAATGTAATATGTTTAATACTCAGACTCCTGTGCCTCGCTGTGGAATAATATCTGATAAAAACCGAGTTCCATCATCGAGCTAAAGTTCATTTAATTTTTTAAATTAAATTTGACTCAAGTTTAACTACGCAGAAGCACCAGGTTCCGAAAGACACTTAAAAAAAAAAAATAAATAAAAAAAAAAAATAAATAAAAAAAAATAAATATAATACTAATACAAATTCAAATCAGAAATAATATATATATATATATATATATATATATATATATATATATATATATATATATATATATATATATATATATATATATATGCGTGCGTGTGTGTATACATATATATATATATATATATATATATATATATATATATATATATATATATATATATATATATATATAAATAAAATCAGATCATAAAAGTGCTAAAATAAAAGTGAGAGCTCCTCGCTGATCCTCTGAGAGTTTAATAACTAAAAAAAAAAAAATCCAATGAAACAAAAAAAAAAACCTCTCAGAACGTATTGGTATGGTGAGAAAAACAATAAATAAATAATTTAAAATAAAAACAGGCCATGATGATGAACTGAAGTGAAACTGAACTGAAAATCACGATATGATTTTAAAAAGGAAAACGTGCAACACTCCTCAAAACACAATGTCGCTACAAACAAAGAACAAAAAGAAATATAATCCAATATATGGCTATAACATTAACATGAAACAAATAGTACATTACATTCTATAATTCATACAGAACTAATTAAAGCCCACACACACTGAGTGATTCTCCCAAAAATGACACCAAACTTCCAACAACGTGACAAAAAGAGAATATGAAAAAGGCAGGAGTTTAAATACAAAGTAAAATAAAACTGAGATCATGCAGGAATAATGTAGAGACAAATATTTACACTTGTGTCTCAGAACGGATCAGTACATCATCAGTTATACCTCTTACTTTGCTGTAAAAAAATTATCTTTGGTGTCGTTTCTGTATTTTGGGAAATTTAAAATACATCAAAATGTTTCAGATGTAATGAGGAAAAACCCTTAATCGTGCTGCATGATAAAAGCAGGAGCAAACATATCTCAATATCAGAAGCGATGGAGTTTATCTGGATCATCTGATGCCATCTGAGAGAAATCCTGGAAAATGTCCTGGTATGTTTCATCACCTGAGGAACACAAACAAACAATTAAACAATTAAACAAACAAACAAACAAACAAATAAATAAAGTATGTATAGACATCTGTTAAAAAGGAAATGGGACAGATGCAATCTGCAGAAGCAAAAGCTGGTAAAACAAGGTGAAAGGTGGAAAATGGAGAAGAAGTCATACCTGGGCTCTCAGAGCTCATCAGCCAATCAGCAGAGAGGAAAAAAAAGGAGAAGTAGAGGAAGTGTGTAGAGAAACAGACATGTTTATTGGATCTTAAATATTAAAGGGTTTGTTTGTCACTCACTAATCACAAAATAAAGTGCAGCAAAGAAGAAATATTAGTACAGAAATCTCAAACACAGCATGTGTTAGCGTCAGTGTCAGAATGAATGGGGATTTATAAAAAAATAAACATAAATGCAATGAATAGACAAGCATATATGCACACATACCTATTAAACCCATTTTCTAATTTTTATAAAGTGGTTTTACACACACACACACACACACACGCGCGCACACACGCGCGCACACACGCGCGCACACACGCGCGCACACGCGCGCACACACGCGCTCACACGCGCGCACACACGCGCGCACACACGCGCACACTCCTCTACTGTGTTTAATCTGCACTATTATAATTAATCAGGCACATAAAACTAACAGTTTGTGTTTACCACAATTTCTTTTTGCATATAATACATATACATAATGTACATTCAACTGTCTTAAATAGCCTCTAATAAATAAATATATTATTTATATTTATATATACACACTAATATTTCACAAAAAAAAGTATGCAAAGATCACTTGCCATAAAAATAAGTAACTAAATAACTACATAAATTAGTTTTAAAAATGATTTCAGGTGTAATAAGACACTGTGTGTGGTGTGTGTTCCGTGCTGCTCAGGATAAAGAGCAGAATTTACAAAATGATAAAATGACACATTTACAGCTGAGCGGTGAAGATGATTTAATGTATATAAAACAGATCTAAACAGAGATCTAGAAATAGTTGCAGCTCTAAATGAAATAACTCAGGAATGTTTTTACCAGCATTAATGACTGCATTAACACAAAGTGCTTGACGTTAACGTGTCATGGCACTGTATAACCTGTATCTTCATCCTCATGTCTGTAGTGCTTTAATGGAGTTATTCTGCAGAAATCCGGGACTAAACAAACACAAACTGTGTGTAAATAATCACCTGTGTGCGACTGTGTGCTGAGATGAAGCGGAGATACTGTTACCACCGCACGTCCCAGTGTTCTTCCTCACAGCAATTTAACAACAATTATAATTTTTATTTAGACTTTGCACTTTTTATCTGTTTATAGTTCATTTTGATGTTAATTTTAACTATGTGCACATGCACGCAAGACGGCTGTCACATGTATTCTGCAGTCGTTTGGAGTGTTGCTTAGAAATTACCGCTTCGTGTCCGCATGCAGCAATACCAGCGTAAACAGCGGGGCAGGATATCACCATGTGACCGCAACTGACAAAAACTAGTGTTGTGTCTCAAATCACATACTTATGCACTGTTCTAGACGCTGAGGACTAACAAAGGATGGGCGATACGACAAAAATACCATATCACAATACCCTTCTACAATATGATTAGTGTTGCATAAAAAAAAAATACAGTGGGGTTCAAAAATCTGAGCGCACTAGCTAAAATGCTTCTATTTTGCATTATTTTCTAATTTAATCCAACAATTTCGTTACAAATTATGTTACTGACAACAACTTGAGTGAAAAATAGAATCTCTGAAACATGAATTTCAGAGTTTCTTAGTATTTGGTTTGTCCCCTTTTCGCTTTAATGACTGTGCACTCGAGCTGGCATGGACTCCACAAGTCTGTGCAAAACCTTATGATCCATTTAGATCAAGTCCATTACAGATCAAGTCCATGCTTCAACAGCAGAGACTAGGCATGAGGAAAATCTGACCTTTTGTACAAAGCAGTTAACAAGATCAATATTACAAATTTGCTTACATTTAGTGACCTAGAAATAGTGCAGAATCTTGAATATTAAATATTCAAGATACTGAACAGTTTCATTCTTTGTTTTAAATATTTTAAAATTCTAAATCCTTCTGTTTATTTCCAATTTTAAGTGAAAAAAAATCCCAAATTTTCAGTGTGGTTCCAGAGTTTTGGACCCCAATGTATATATCCACAAAAGTTGTTTGCATACAATGTCTACAACAATAAATTAATTTCAACTGAAAAATAAATGTAAAATTATAAATTCTAAATAAATTTAAAAATAATTTATTAAAATAAATAAATTCTAATAATTTGAATAATTTTTACTAGTAAAAAAAATAAATAAAAAATAAGTGAATAGAAAAAGTACAGTTCAAAATTTTAACATCAAATCAGCTGCTTCCAATCAGAGTTTGTCATTGCTGTTGTGAAAATAAATGTTAGAAATACCTGCAATACTGTATGTCAGAAAAGTGTATCGTGACCTACTTTGTCATGATATCGATATTATATCCTCGTATCACCCAGTTAGTATCGAGTACTAACACTAACCAGTTTTAATGTAATGGTTAGAGTTTGAATTTTAAAAACCTCTCATGTTGCAATCAAACCTATAGAAAGGTCTGTTTCTGGACCAGTCTTCTGGATCTTCTAGTAAATCTTTTTGAATGTAAAGGCTAATCAAAAAGTTTTCGATTTGAGACACAGCTCATGACAACAATCACGATGACTGCAGAACATTAAGAGAAACAGTTCATCAGTGTGTTTAACATCATTGTGCTTAAAATCTCTAAATATTTTACAGTTCCACTTGGAAACTGGGATGCTTTTGCAGTGACGTGTTATCTAGTGAATCTTCCCGATGTACATGAAGTACGCAGGCGAGTATGTGAACAATGCCACTCGTTACCGCTTCTCCGATATGCGTAAACAAAGTAGTGTTAACTACAATCCAGGTCGTAGTTCCTGTTCTCACTGCCATCACAGCAGCTATAAACAGTCGTTCATTCACCAGCCTCTTTTTTCTCTCTCTCTCGAAGTTAAGACAAAAAAAAAACCTGCAGCTTGTCATTTTTTTTTGTTACTGAGAAACAGGAAAACGTGAACTCCTCTTGCCTCAAGATGTCAGAAAATATGTCACAAAGTTACAGCATTACCTCTGACTGACAAAACTCTGACACTGGAGACTCTCTTAAATAAATGTCTCCTTACAGAAAACTTCACCATATCATAGTTTTCTTTAATCTGTTTATGCGGAGAGTCGGCTGTACAAGTCCCTGTGAATGAGCTGTTACTATAGAAACAATAACGAGTGCATTAATGTAAACCTGTGATTTGCAGCTGCACTACTGTCAGAGCTGCTGTTCTAGAAAATTAAGAAAATCAAGAACCCAGAATTTCACAGCAGCATGGTTATTAAGAAATACGAGACTGTCAGGAGTCTCCGAGCTGTAAGAAAATAAATTCTTCGATACACTTCCTGTACTGGATCTCAGTGGGACTGTTAGAGGAATATTGACCTGTTAGACCCGTGTATGGTCCCTCCGACTCTCGCATCTCTTCATTCATCTTGGCCAATCGCAGCCTGAGGAGAAAAGACGGCACAGAGTCAGCAATCCATGATTGGTTATAATTCCAATTAAACGATAAACAGAAACTCAACTGTGCAAACATGATTTAAAGGAAACTGAAATCTAAATAGAAGTATAAAAATGTTTGTGCTATGTCTCTCACAGCGTTACGATATCTGCATTAGCCGCTTCCACTGCAATGGACAGCGGCGTTTTGTCTTCGATGTCCGCTGCATTCTGATTGGCTCCACGCTTCAGGAATAAACACACTTGTCTAAGGCAGAAGATGAGAAAAAAAAACTTTAATCACACTTCGCCATATAGTGTGTTTTCACACAGGAACACAGTAGAGCGTGTTGAGATTTCTTATTTTATTATTTCTTAAATACCTGCTGTAAAATACAAAGTGGAGACGTTTCTTTCTGTTATTCCAACACTGTGGAACTCAGAACCACTTTTTAACCACTCTCTTTGTGTGTCTCACTTTTTAAAATAATTTTTTTTGCTACTTGATTGTATAGCTACCATGTGTATGAAAATAACTTCTAAAAATATAAAAATAATAAAAAGTAACAATAACAACAACAATAATAATTCATTATTTTTTGGTTATAATAAAATCATACATAGAAAGTGCACATAGTAATTAAATATATGTAGAAATAATAATCTTTTTACTATTAGTACAGTTTCTATTATGACATGTTTTATGATAAATAAAACATGCTAGAGTCAATGATGTGTGTATATATATATACACATACACTATATTACCAAAAGTATTCGGTCACCCATCCAAATGATCAGAATCAGGTGTCCTAATCACTTGGCCTGGCCAAAGGTGTATAAAATCAAGCACTTAGGCATGCAGACTCTTTTTACAAACATTTGTGAAAGAATGGGCCGCTCTCAGGAGCTCAGTGAATTCCAGCGTGGAACTGTCATAGGATGCCACCTGTGCAACAAATCCAGTCGTGAAATTTCCTCGCTCCTAAATATTCCACAGTCAACTGTCAGCTTTATCATAACAAAATGGAAGAGTTTGGGGACAACAGCAACTCAGCCACGAAGTGGTAGGCCACGTAAACTGACGGAGAGGGGTCAGCGGATGCTGAAGCGCATAGTGCAAAGAGGTCGTCGACTTTCTTCACAGTCAATTGCTACAGAGCTCCAAACTTCATGTGACCTTCAGATTAGCCCAAGTACAGTACGCAGAGGGCTTCATGGAATGGGTTTCCATGGCCGAGCAGCTGCATCCAAGCCACACATCACCAAGTGCAATGCAAAGCGTCGGATGCAGTGGTGTAAAGCACGCCGCCACTGGACTCTAGAGCAGTGGAGACGCGTTCTCTGGAGTGATGAATCACGCTTTTCCATCTGGCAATCTGATGGACGAGTCTGGGTTTGGAGGTTGCCAGGAGAACGGTACATTTCGGACTGCATTGTGCCGAGTGTGAAATTTGGTGGAGGAGGAATTATGGTGTGGGGTTGTTTTTCAGGAGTTGGGCTTGGCCCCTTAGTTCCAGTGAAAGGAACTTTGAATGCTTCAGGATACCAAAACATTTTGGACAATTCCATGCTCCCAACCTTGTGGGAACAGTTTGGAGCGGGCCCCTTCCTCTTCCAACATGACTGTGCACCAGTGCACAAAGCAAGGTCCATAAAGACATGGATGACAGAGTCTGGTGTGGATGAACTTGACTGGCCTGCACAGAGTCCTGACCTGAACCCGATAGAACACCTTTGGGATGAATTAGAGCGGAGACTGAGAGCCAGGCCTTCTCGACCAACATCAGTGTGTGACCTCACCAATGTGCTTTTGGAAGAATGGTCAAAAATTCCTATAAACACACTCCTCAACCTTGTGGACAGCCTTCCCAGAAGAGTTGAAGCTGTAATAGCTGCAAAAGGTGGACCGACATCATATTGAACCCTATGGGTTAGGAATGGGATGGCACTTAAGTTCATATGTGAGTCAAGGCAGGTGACCGAATACTTTTGGTAATATAGTGTGTGTGTATATATATATATATATATATATACACACACATACACACACATACACATATATATACATATATATACACACACACACACACACAGTGACAGCTGGACATTTTGTAATTTCTCTGCTCAGTTACTGGGTTAAACAATTTTATTCTAATTTATTCAAATTCACTATACATTCATTATTTTATTTTTTACAACTATTTCACTCCTCTTTGTGTGTGTGTGTGTGTGTGTGTGTGTGTGTGTGAGAACTGACCCAGTGTGTCCGAGGATGGTGGCATGGTGTAGTGGTCCTCTGCCCTGACTGTCACACTGATTGACACTGGCTGAATTCTGGAGCAGAAACTCACACGTGACCAGAGAGCCCTGAGAAACACACACACACACACACACACACACACACACACACACACACACACACAATAAAAAACTCAGAATTAAGATGAAATAATCCATGATCCTGTATGTCGTCACTATTTGCACTGCCATGTGAGCTGAGCTGCACACGAGTACCCATGCTTCCTGCTCTGGTACCATAAACCTGCTCAACATGAGCTGAGCCTAGGAGTGTGGGTGGAGCTAAAATAAGTGCTTATCAATGATTGTTCACACTCTGATCACAGACTGTTCTTTCATGTCACAATTTTATTTTATAATTTCATGTTTCAGATATTTTATTTATTAATCTACAGGAACAATATTGTCACTAATTACCATAATTTTGCATTTCTGCTCTGTGAGCCAAGTAACAATCCACCATCTTCCTTCCAGATGGCTTGCTATCCACTCTGCATGCTCAGTACGTAGTGTCCTACATGCAGAATGTAAAATGGCATTTGAGATGTATTTGTGCTTTTCTTTCATTTAAAAACAGCTGATAAATTCTACATTCAAACCTCTTTGCATTTCTATTTGCATTTAAAGAATAGCGGCACTGCTGACTGCGTCTGAGTGGGTGCTACCTTTACCCGAAATCTTCCATCACTGCATTTCCACTAAAGACTGTAAGTATTGGCACCCCACAACTCCATTTGGCTGTGTGCGGTACTATTTAGTGAAAGTTCACTTCACTGTATCTTGTTTTTTAAACTCAAGTATTGAATAAAGTATTGGCACCGCAAATATGTTTGCTTCTATAGCATGAACATTTGCGTTTCAATTTTTGCACTAAAAATTAAATAAATTGACACCCAACTGTGGTTGAGAATGTGTAATACTACTACTAAGCAAAAGTTTGCTTCTTTCTCTCTCTATATTTTTTGCTGTTGTTCAAATAAAGATTAAAGTATTTGCACCCCGACTAAGTTTGCGTGTATACGGCTATTACATGAAAATGTGCTTTGGTGCATTTTCACTTAATTATTAAAGTACTGGCACCCTCGACTGTGTGTGGTGCTATTTAATGCCATTTAGCTGTGGGTGGGGTTGGTTTTGGTGGGTTTTTTTTGTTTGTTTGGTTGTTTTTTTTATTTTTTGGTCTGTTTGCTTGCTTGCTTTTTTTTCCCCCTCAAATAGTATACTAATTGAATACGATTTCAAATAGTATTTTACTGATTGTGCCCCTCACTAATCACCACCTTATAAACTCCTGATAACTCCTATTTATTATTTTTTTTTTTTTACAGAAAGCACTATGTGATATGGATACACCTCCCGCGATATATGCTGTTCAGTGGAAAAATGCTATTACAGAGCTTACAGGACCTGCGTGATGAGTGTATCTGCAGTATCCTGTAGAGTGTTTGTTTGATAGGTGATGAAATAACTCACTCCGTGGACAGCCATGATCAGCGGCGATCTCTTCTCTTCCTCTGTGTTGATAAAGTTGACCTTTGCCCCATGTGCCAGAGCCTCGGCCATGTCAGGGAGGCTGCGTGTGAATGAGGCCCAGTACAGCTGCAGGTTGGGACAGAACTGCTTTGGCTCGGAGAAAACCAGCTTCTCCTTACTGCTACATGTGGAGGACTGAGACTCATCTACTTCTGCACAACACACAAGAGGGAAATTTCACACAAAAATACACAACACCTTAAACATTAAGCCCTTAAAACACATCACTTGTTGATAGATGGTCATTTAAAGAAGCTGACAGGCATTATTACGTTCTTCTGATTCTAATAACCTGCATTTTATTAAATGATAAACTGAGCTGTTACTATAGAAATGATAACATATTAGAAGAAGTGCAACTTCTGCAATTTGCAGCTCTATTGTCAGAGATGTTGTTAGGCAAAATTACTCAACACATTTTGACCAATCAGAATCCAGAATTCATTATAAATAGGTGCATCTGACCTGTATGGTTCTGGCTGGTGTCTGCAACCCCGGGGCATCCTTCAGCTTTGTTTGTGATGCCACCGTCTGCACTTTTAACTGAGGAACACAAACAGTCATTTTACTTACAAATCTCTGGCTATTTCACCAGGTTTATGAGCAATGAACCCCAAAGAAGGAACACAGCCACAGCCACAGAAGGGTTTAAAAAAGCAAAAGAGAGGTCAGAATGTGAGGAAAAGGACAGAGTGGTGCTGAATGGTGAAGCTCAGCTCGTAGCGGGAGTTGCTCTGTACTTACTACTGCGCTGGCCAGACGCGTCAAAGTAGGAGAAGAGAGAATCTAACTCAGCAGGACAGAAGAGAGATTCGCTGGAAACTTCAAGGTCACTCGCAGCTACGCAAAGACCAGGTCACAGGGCAAAGGTCAAAAGGTCAGAGGATGGGGAGGTTAGTCAAGAAGCAGAAAAGATTGTGAAGAAGGTCAAACAGAAGCAGTTAAACTATAGCAGCAGGAAGAGAAAGCAAAAAGGACGCAGAGTAATGGCGGACACCATCACAATTTTTCGCTCATCACTCATTCTTTTGGTGATTTCGGTTCTCGACTGCATAAAGTTAAACTCTGTTTACCCTGATCAAGCTGCTGGTGCTGTTTTCAAGGTACAAAATTTCATATCAAATCAGCTCCTTCTAATCAGTTTGTCACTGCTATTTAAAAAAAAATAGTTAGAAAAAGATATCCAAATACCTGCGCTATCTCAGAAGAGTGTATTGTGTAATAATTAACTGCAATATTGATATTATATCGACATATTGTCCTTAATGGCAAGCTGGTTAGTTAAATGCATTAACATAGACTGAAAGGAAACAAACAAGTGTATGATCATGTAGCACATCGTGATTTCACCCTTTACAAAAAGTCAGCAAGTCATTGGCCAGTGTTTCAGCTACGAGCTGTGGTGTTCTGTAAAATATATTCCAATCTGGCTAGAGACTATTTTTTCACGAAAGTGACATATTTTACATTTTGTGCTAGCAGAAGAGTTGTACGACAGTTATGCATTGGATTTATTTTTTTGTTCCTACATCCCCGCATGTTCCTGATGCTGAATAGCATCCGTCATCCGTCATCCATGCAGGCTAATTAATCTGACTTGTAAAAGCGATCTACTGACAACCAGATCTCAGCTCAGACGATGTGTGTGGTTCAGCAGGGAGTGGGATTCAGAACGAGTACCATGTGCTGTAGTTACAGCATTGAGTTTCACAAAAACATTTTGTGAAAGTGATTAAGGAGTTTTTACAATTTTTGTGGCATTTATGTGTCTTCTGGGCAACTATGATTAAAAAACAAAACAAAACAAAAAACAAAAAAACTATACTAAGTTGCAATGCTACCTGATAAAAAAAAAAATAAAAAATAAAAGTTCTCTTGTCACTGACCAGTGTAGTGTCACACTGACCTGCAGCTCCGGACTCTGGTTGTGTTTTCTGTGTGCGCGTGGGTTGTGTTGCTTGTCGTGTTTGTGGTTCGGAGGAGTCACTGAGTCGTTTCTGCTCCACGCTCAAAGCCATGATCTTCAGCTTCAGTTCTTCGTCTGATGGCATTCTGATGAACCGTCGATCGACGTACTTGGCTCTAATGTACGACTCCACGTCCTGCCTGAGGGACAGACAGAGAGACAGGCAGAATATAAGAATTCTAGATGTCCTCTCTGACATCCATGTGCTTAAACCGTCTTTAACAGACGTCATCATCATGTGGATGGACTTATCTATAATCACAGTGTATACCTGGAGTCTCCTGGTTGTGGTTTCCGTGCTCCGAGCTCCTCCCTGCGAGCTTCATAAATCTGATTTATGACGCTGTTTCCAAGCTCACACATTAACTGAAAAACAGTGACATACGAATGAAATGTATATTGTACTTTGTAGTGTTTCTAGCTATAAAATAAATAAATAAATAAAATCACTATCATCATGACAGTGTGTTAGAGGTGGCATCACTGAATGAATGAACTGAATGAAGGCTAATGAAATTTCAATAATAATAATAATAATAATAATCTGGGTTTAATTATAAATAGTGGCTGGTAAAAAACTCCTATGACCTGATCTGCATCTCAGACGACCCAGGGATCGTGACTGTAATCGCCATGGTTACTAAACAGAAAATTTTCAGTTGGGATGTTTCTGTTACATGTCTTGGTGAAAGGAATGGAGATTCATTGTGAAGCTCAAACCTGATGTTAGGTGGTAATTTTGCTTTAATATTTGTTTTTCCCCCATATGGCTGTGATTGAGTGTGTATGTGGGAGAGAGATAAGCTGTGACGTGGACACAGTGTGAGTTTGAGTGATACTGGACTGAACTACTGCGACTGTTTCCAGCGCCCATCTGTCAGCACTGCTTGTGATCTCATCTTTCTCTCTTCTCACCTTCAGCAGTTCTGGCTCCCACGTGTCCAGAGTCAGAGATCTCACCTTGGAGAAATGAACACCTAAACTCCTAATGAGAGAGAAATACAAGTGCGTTTTAAACAGTTAAATATCTGACAGCAGTGTGACACCCCTAACATACAGGGCTCATTTGTTGTTAATGATTTAAACCATAACCCTGCTCATACTCCCAAATTCTCTCTTGTGGGCAAATTGTTTGATGTGCATCACAGGTTTATATTAATGCACTCGTTCTAATACGTTATTATTTCTATAGCAACAGTTAATTCGTAGGGACTTGCATGTTGGACACTCAACATAAACAGATTTTAAAAAATGTGTGTAATCACTGATACTGCAAAGTTTCTGTAAGGAGACATTTTATTTAACATTTATGGAAGGAGTCTCCAGTGTCAGTGCTTTGTAACAGGCAGAGGTAAAGCTGTAACTTTATTCAATCTTCAGGACAGAGGAGTTTACGCTTTGCAGTTTCTCTGTAACATGACAAGCTGCATTTTTTTTTTCTTCAAGAGAGAGAGAAAAGAGAGGCTGGTGAGGGTTTATAGCTGCTATAATGTAAGTGAGAACAGGAACTAACTTGTTTCACCGACGTTCCACAGCATTAAATGTAACTACAAGTTGATAAAAGTGTGAAGTTGTTCTATAATACATAAAAATTGTAACTGTTGGCAAATTGCTGTGGTGTAAGAGGAATGAAACACTTGGGGACGTGCTGTTAGAAGATAATCAACTTCGGGGTGGTAACAATGACTCTGCTTTATTTACTCTCTGTGTAGATTAATCTTCTGCAGTCTAAGAGATGGACTGCAGAAATCTTCAAATCAGCAAGTTTAAAAAAAAAAAAAAAAAAAAAAAAAAAAAAAAAAGACACTCCACAATGTTAAATGTAACTATAAACACACAATTATGCTTTTGGTAGTGTAACAAACAAATAGTAACTTAGTAATAGTAATAATAGTAATAGTAACTCAGTACTGTACTGTAAAAGCATGACCCAGAGTGGTTTATTCTTTACTTAGCAATTACTTAGCAGTTACTTAGCAAATACAAAATAAAACTCAAGAGAAGCTGTGGTTACGATGTTTTGTGGGGGTTTTTGTCACGGTTATAAATGGGAACTAGAGATAACAGATTCTCAAAGTCATGACAGAGGGGACAATAATTTGATAACACATTAGACATCACGTCTCTGTATGTTGTGTATTTTTGTCTCTACTGTTTAGACTTCACTATAACTGCACTATCATGTAATGAGTACTTGACTGACAGAAGCACAGAGAGGTGTGTATCCTGATGGTGTGTGTGCGTGTGTGTGTTTTGGAGTTTGTATACCTGTGGATGCCGGAACACTGGATACACAGCGTGATCCCCAGGTTAATGCTGGCCCATTTGGGCTCTGGCTGGCCACAATCGCAGCACGTACTGTTTCCTGCGATAGCCATGACCTTCTGTAAGGCGCCTTCTCCTTTCAGACTCTTCTCTCTCAGGTCCGACTCCAAACTTCCTGTGGACGGCGACGACTTCCTGTCCAACTTCTGTCAAACACATAGAACAGTAATCACACGAATCCTGTATTGCAGTGGTCCATGTTTTTCATTAGGTCTTGTACAAGGAAACAGCTTTATTTTTTTTCTTTGGACATATAAGAAATTAGTTAATTTTTTTTACAGAAATTAATTTTAAAAATGTACATATATTTACACGATATCTATCATAATTTAAAACACAGGTTTGCTAACCAACTGCCAGCAAAACAGTAATGCTGCATTTAAAAAAAAAATCGTTATGTCTAAAAAAATTCTAATAATAAATAATTAAGGTTCGGTAAAACATTTATCATCAAATCAGCTGCTTCTAATTAGAGTTTGTCGCTTTTGTTTAAAAAGAAAATGCTAGAAAAGGTGACATAATTTATCACAAGATTGATATCATAAGATATTGTATGACAACCAAATGGTTAAGTTTTTTTTTTTTTTTTTTTTGGTTTTGGTTATGATAATTAGTGAGTGTTGCACATTTTTCCTAACACATGATCTTCATGAATGTGCATTCTGATTCAGATAAAAAAAGGACCAGTTTCCCTTAATAGTGTCCAACTCCCAAATCCTACCCTGAACCTTCACGCCACAAGAACAAGATCAATTTTCTTCTTTACTTTCTCTAGCTGTCTTCAAAAAGTCCACCTCTTTAATAAAACTTAAATGATCTAATCATGTAACCGGATTAATCTGTAATAAAGTCACCTCTGAGTCATCTGATCTGTCTCTGAAGGCCGTAGCAATGCTGTTCTGCATGGCTCTGATCCACGCCTGTTTCAGCTTTTCAGAATCAGCCTGCATCATACAGCTCCTGTAAACACAGACAGACACACCGACAGACAGACACACACACACAGACAGACACACACAGACAGACACACACAGACAGACACACACAGACAGACACACACAGACACACGGTTTCACAATATCCATATAAGATGCTATAAACGGTATATATAAGACGGTATAAACGTTTATTAACAAACCACCAGCAAAACCTTATTCTCGCATTTAAAAATGTGAAAGTGATTATAACATTTATTTAATACTTATTAAATTCCGTAATTACCAACGTTCTAATTAACATCTGTATATCTACAAAATAAAAATTAACACAGTTAACACTAAACGGGAGGAAAAAAAAAAAACAATTTAAACATTTTATTCAATATTTAATTTAATATTGACGTTTAATATCTAAAATATTTATCAGTGAAAACAATGTAAATTTTTACAAATCTGTAAAAAAAATTACAAAATGTTTACTTTAAAAGTTTAATTCAAAATGTTATTTAAAAAACGTTTAATTTCTACAAACAAATTAAAAATTATTAAATAATTATATAACTTTTTTAACCTGTAAAAAAAAAAATAATCAGTAAAAAAGATAACGTTTTATTTACTATTACAAACAAATTAAGATTAAGAGTTCATAAAAAATATTAATACAAATTAAAAATATATATATTTATATCTTAAAAAAGCTTACAGTGGTGTCCACAATGTTACAGAAAAGTATATTTTATTGTATTGTATATCGTCATACAGCCCAGCGCTACTTTAATCGTTCAGTGTAAAGTGTAATTATTGTTGAGCTGCACTCACTTTGTGGGTGAAACCACCTCAAAGCAGAAGCGGCGCTCGATGTCCTCGCAGTGTTTAACCGTACACAGCCTCAGATCTTCCACCACCACAGTGGGGTTATCCTGGGCAAAATCAAACAACTTACACTCACACACTGACCACCACGTTTTAATATTTAGAAAGAAATAACCTTCTAACTAGCTAATTTTCTGTTTATTGTACAAGACTGCACTTTACAATAAATCAGCACACTCATCTGAAGCCTGATAGGACAGGAAAAGTCATGTGACTAACCTTAAACTTCTTCTGGTACACTAACTGATTGTTCTGAATTGAGAACCAGCGCCTGGAAAGAAAAACACACACACAGAGATTAAAATGGGAATATTGAAATACTATAAGATCTTTTTGGTAGAATTTAGTTAGGGTTTTTTTGGTCAAGGAAGAAAAAGATTTATTTAGATTTTCTATCATTTTGTAAGGTTGTCAAAGAACTTTTCTCTTTTTATTTTGCATTGGAGCTACGAGGCTAATGTTTCTATCCCAAAAACTCTAAAACTTATTGCTCATCATTAGCCCTATCTGGACAGGATTAAATTTACATGGGGTCCTGGGGTAATTCCTTATTTTATTATTTTATTTCTGACCGGATAGGCTATGTCTGTGTTTTTTCTCCATCCACCTCTGAGAAAATTACAAGCTGAACTATCTACTGTTTTTAAGCAAAACTCAGCTGTCACCTGACAATTTTAGTCCTGCCCGGATACACGTCCGTGATTTTCTATGCAGATGTCACCTCACACTGGAAAAAGTGATGTTTGACTGCTGCTACTGATACTCGCACGTATCAGTGACTCTCCCCCAGATATTAAACGCTTCCCGAATTGTGAAATGAAAAATGGATGCTTTAGAAGAGGCACTCAACTATGTACTTGGTCTGGATGGAAAAGACCCCGAGGAGAGGAGATATGTAAAAAAAATTATTACAGACATTGCTGATCTACTAATCCCATCAGAATAGGGCAATTTCTTTTCTTTCTTTCCATTTTTTTTTTTTTTTTTTTGAAGCGCTATACCAACCTGTTCCATGTTTTGAAGGCATTACTAGCCCTCTTGAACAAATAACCCTCCATAATGATCCCGTTCTCGGCGTCCACATTGTACTCCAGCTTGGTGTCGTCATTCGAATAATCCTGAGAAAACACATGAAAAAAAACAAAAACACTCGATAAAACTGACACAATATACAAACTGCACAAAAACCCACTAAATTGTCCATCATTTGTGGAAAAGTGAAAACCAAAGTTAGTGCAAGGGGAAGCAGACAAACTGAAAACCATTTGTTACATAAAATCCAAATGACGCAAGAACGTGTCAGTCTAAATTAATATAGCGTCATTAATATTGCTGTGATCACGTCAAACAAAAAGATGAGCAGTAGGTCTCTGAAATCTTTGTGTTTGGGGCGTACTGTAGATGAGGATGAGTAACAGAACTCTTAGCGTACTGTAAATGAACTCCTGTGGAGGAGGAAGAAGAAATAAAGGAAGCAGATCTCATGTCAGGGATCATGTTACAGAGGAAAGCGGTGAGGAGAAGAGCTGAGGCCTACTCAAATAACCTTCAGAGGACATTACATCTATTACAGTCCACTACCAGGACATGTTATTAAACTGATAAGTCCAAAAAGTGGGTAATAATTTTGCAGAACTGCATTAATATGCTTATGGAGATAAAGCCATTACTATTTATTACAATACTATTTATTACTTTACTATACTATTTAAAGGCATTAGCTATTTATAATCGCTGCTTCATCACTGCACCCGTGTCTGAGGTAGACAGCATTTCTGGTTAGCGTCTCATTAAGAAAGCAGTGAACAACTGCCTTGAAAAGGTCCTTATTTTGGACAAATTTGACAGAACCTCACATATATTTTATATATTTTTTAAAGAAATTTATATAAAAGCACATTATATAACAAATACAAGTGAGCCTTTCCAAACAGAAGTTTTAAGGTGATGGCAAAAAATGAAATGTAAACATACGGGCAGGCCAATATGAGATATTAATATTGATATTGTGATAAATTATGCCATGTTACACTTTTACATTTTTTTAAATACATTTTTATTTTGTAAAAAATAACAATTACAAACTCTGGAAGCAAAGTTGATAAAGTTTCCTACTGTCTGAATCTCTAAATTGTAAAATCTTTTTTTTTTTTTTTTTTTGTATTTGATTCGTATTTTTCCCTTCTTTTTGAGAAGAAAATAAACATATCATCAAGCCACTTTTTAAAGATTAAATGAACACTACTGTCCTGCAGGCAGATGATTAGGAAACCTACAGATTGTGATACATATTGTGCATCATGGAAATATGTTGAAATATTCTGATATGATATTTCTGCCATATTGCCCGGCCTTAGTACATTTTTTTTCCTCTTACTACAAATGTAGCTGATCAGCCGTGACACATTTGGCGATAGCTATTTTAACCTTGCAGCTCTAATGCGAAACTAAAGACACAATCTTCACACACCAACCTGTTGATTTTAAATTAGCTATCAGACCCATCAGTGTGATATGTGGAAAAAGACGTAATAATCCCAGACACACTCGACACATTCGTATGATGCTTCAGCGCTACAATCGCAGTGGAAACGATTTTAAAACTGACATGCTGTGATTCACAAGTCAGACGGTGTGGAGGACTGAGCCAGACATGACACAGAGAGGAAGAGGAACTACAGAGTGAAGACTGCGAACTAAATTAACATCTACGTCCAAAAGCGTGTGACGTCAGTGTTTAGGACTGTGCCTTTTTTTTCTTCTAACAAAGAGGACGCCTACAACAAAGTCACACACTTGATAACATTTCCATTAGCCTTCATTCTAATCTCTTCATTACTAGGCGTGCTACTCCAGCATTTAATTATATATACTGTTGTCATGAAAAGCAAAAATAACTAAACTGTATTTAAATTTAGACGTCTTCACTGCTAGGAAAACACAGCTGTGATATGCTAACTCGGAAATATGGTGGAGGTTCACTGTAAAACAAAATCATAAACAGGGCTGGGTGATATTACAAAAACATGATGATACATAACCATTTAACAAAATATCACAATATCTAATTAAAAACAAAAACAAAACTCCCGGCATTAGTAAACCTGCGAGTCTGATGATAATTTTATTTAATGTCTACAAAAATAAATGAATTAAAACAATTTAATAAAAAAAAAAAATCTTTCCTAAAAATCAATTTTTTGATCTGAGGCATACAGCAATGATGAGAGCCTGATATTAGTTTTCTGCCTTGTAGGAATTGATAATTAACATCCTGTGAGGCATTCAGAAATATTAACATGCTTCATGTGGCGATGATGTTCGGCTGTCTTTCATGAAAAATATTATGTAATTGTGGAACAAATGGACATCATGTGGAGGCTTTGCTCAGCTTGTCATTGGAAACTTCACCAACAAAGACGCTACACAAACAAAGCCCATGAGTGGTCGTTACAAATGAGGCGTAACCCAAGCCAATACATGTCGAGCATCACACAGATTCCACTAGTGTGCGAAACTCACAATCCTCAACCCGCAATTTATTTAAGGGTCTCACACAAACCCTGCTACTCGGTATGTCCGATTGAAAATGTGGAACAAAAATTCTCTCTCTTCATCGTGTTCTAGCGTTTGTCTTCTACTAGTCATGGAAATTGTCATGAAATTTCACAGGAATGGAGCTCTCATACGTGAAGGCTAATGTGAAACTGCAGAGAACACGCAAGCTTCTAACCTCGAGAACGTTTCTTTTTCGCTCCTTCACAGATGTTGTATCTGCATTAAGTACGCTGAGGCTTTAATAGAATGCTCCAAGTGTGTGAAGTCATAAAAAACCCAGAAGTGGACGCTCACGTGGCATCTTCACTTATCTTCACTTATCCTACAGTATGCTTGAAATGTAGAATCTGATTGGTCAGAAGGTGGGCATTATTTCTGTCTAACTGCGCGGCTCGGACAGTAGCTCTGGCTGTAACATGAACAATAGGTTTATATTAATGAGCTTGCTCTAATACAGTATTGTTTCTATAGTAACAGCTCATATACAGGGACTGGTACGGCAGATGATCCACATAATCTAAAACTATTAATAAATCGTTAAAAAAAACAAAAAAAAAACATGTTTAACAATGAAAAACGCATCGTCATTGATGTTGATGTTGATGAAAGAGAGGCTGGTTAGGGAATGACTGTTTATCGTTGCTTTAAGGTAACTGAGAACAGGAACTGTTCCAAACTTGTCTTTTGGACGTCCCGCAACATTAAATCTAACTATAAGCCATTAAAATGTGTGAGGTGTCACGCATTAATAAATTTAACATTGGCAAATCCCTGTGGTACAAGCGGAATAACACAAACAAAACACTAACAAAACAAACTTAAAACAAAAACAAAACACTAAGTTCCTCAGACATTTGTACACTCACCAGATACCATACGTAGTAAAAGCGGCTAAAGATCTTCATGGCTGATAGATGAGCATGTGTGTGTATGTCAGCAGTGATGCTGTATACAACCTCCAAGCATTGCAGTGACCATCATCCTGAGTGTGTGTGCATGTGTATGTGTGTACGTTAGCATCTGCACTAGCTTTAGCAGGCAGGCTAGAATAACCAGGAAGAGCTATCCTGCATTAAACATTTACGTTGTGTGTGTGTGCGTGTGTGTGTGCGCTTGCGTGTTGACCTTGTAAATGTCATAATGCAAAGAGTCACAGAGAGTCAGGAAGCTTTAACATGGAGTGAAGAAAAAACAGAACGAGAAAAAGGAGAGACAGACTCACCTGCTGAGTCGCCTTGGATAAAGTGCAGAGAGAAAAGAGAAGAGAAGCATTAGAAATGCTGATACACACACATTTCTCTTTCACCCCCTCCCTTTCTCGCTCTCGCCCTCTCTCTACCTCCCCTCTGTTTTTCTCTGTCTATTTCTCGCCCTGTCCCTCTGTTTCTATCTTCCTATAACCCTCTCTCTTTCCATTTGTCCCTCCCTCTCTTTCGGTCTCTCTAACTCCTTCTCTCTCCCCCTCTACATTTCTCTCTCTGTCTCCCTCTATCTCTCTCACCTAACCTATACATGGTAGTGAAAGAGCCCAGCGGCCGTACAGCAGCTCAGCCCCGCCCAGTTGCTATACAGCAGGTCAGCCCCGCCCAGTCGCTATACAGCAGGTCAGCCCCGCCCAGTCGCTATACAGCAGGTCAGCCCCGCCCAGTCGCTATACAGCAGGTCAGCCCCGCCCAGTGGCCGTACAGCAGGTCAGCCCCGCCCAGTGGCCGTACAGCAGGTCAGCCCCGCCCAGTCACTATACAGCAGGTCAGCCCCGCCCAGTCACTATACAGCAGCTCAGCCCCGCCCAGTCACTATACAGCAGCTCAGCCCCGCCCAGTCACTATACAGCAGCTCAGCCCCGCCCAGTCGCTATACAGCAGCTCAGCCCCGCCCAGTCACTATACAGCAGGTCAGCCCCGCCCAGTCACTATACAGCAGGTCAGCCCCGCCCAGTCACTATACAGCAGGTCAGCCCCGCCCAGTGGCCGTACAACAGGTCAGCCCCGCCCAGTCACTTTAAAAGTGAAGGGGGGGGGGGGGGGGGGGGGGGGGGGGAAGAGACACCATCTCTCCGCAGATCACACACACCCACCCTAATCTACAATACCCGTAATACCCAGTGCACCTAAACATTAACCCTTTACTCCCTAACATTAGCATACTCCAATGTTTTTGCAGAGCTGCTACACAAAGTGTGTAATGGTTGGCAGGTCTGGTAATATAATCTGTGAGAAATATTGCACAGGGGCGATAATAGCCTACATTATGCTCAAAAGTACACACAGTGTGAGGGAATGATCAGCTCTTTAAAAAACGTTAAGCTTCCAGATTTCGATTAAATAAATAAAAATAACAAAAAAATAAAGCTTGCGCATCAGTGGTGGCCATCGTTTCATTTTGCTTTCATAAATATTGCAAAGCTACACAACGTGTCCAACCCCTATCGAAGTGGCCAATGAGAGCAGTGCTCATTAGCATAGTGTTCTTAAATTGTGATAAATGTGTAAAATAGGATCTAATAACAGGTGGAGAAAAAAAA